>NW_027464656.1:345000-377500 GCF_043290135.1 Rhipicephalus microplus
AAATACTGCGTGTTGTACCGTTACAAGTGCGAAACTGCTATGTTGTGATATTCTCGTTAAAGCGCATGCAAGCATCGTGAAACCTTAAAGAACGATGTCTTTTAGCGAGATACAGCGTTCTGTACTGCAATAAGTTGGTGAAAAACTGTGAGGTTATGCAAATATCCTAATTGTGAACGAAACAGTGTAATAGAGCGTTTTTTAATACAAGTGCGAATGTTAGGTTAGGTTAAGATATGAACCGTCGTAAAACCGCATTAAACAATGTCACTTAGTGAGATGCAGTGTTTTTCACCATTACAAGTCGGGAACTGCGATATCTAATGTGAAAGCGCTTGCAAACGTCGTTAGGTTAGGTTAGGTTTGGTTAGGTTAGGTTAGGTTAGGTTACGTTAGGTTAGGTTTGGTTAGGTTAGGTTAGGTTAGGTTATGTTAGGTTAGGTTGGGTTAGGTTAGGTTAGGTCACGTTAGGTTAAGGTATGAACCGTCGTAAAACCGCAATAAACAATGTCACTTAGTGAGATGCAGTGTTTTTCACCTTTACAAGTTGGGAACTGCGATATCTAATGTGAAAGCGCTTGAAACCGTCGTAATGTTGTAGAAAGCAATGTAAAGTAGCGAGTAAAACGTTTTCTAACGATAGAAGTGCGAAGGTTATGTTAGGTTGAGTTATGTTAGTTTAAGCTAGGTAGCGTCGTGAAACCACCAAAAACGACGTCATCTAACGAGATAGTGTTGTTTTATTGCGAGTACGAAACTGCGATAGGTAAAATGTTGTGAGAGCACACAAAACGGCATGAACAAGCCAAATACTGCGTGTTGTACCGTTACAAGTGCGAAACTGCTATGTTGTGACATTCTCGGTAAAGCGCATGCAAGTATCGTGAAACCTTAAAGAACGATGTCATTTAGCGAGATACAGCGTTCTGTACTGTAATAAGTTGGTGAGAAACTGTGAGGTCAAGCAAATATCGTAATTGTGAACGAAACAGTGTAATTGAGCGTCTTTAGATACAAGTGCGAATGTTAGGTTAGGTTGACATATCAACCGTCGTAAAACCGCATGAAACAATGTCACTTAGTGAGATGTAGTGTTTTTCACCTTTACAAGTTGGGAACTGCGATATCTAATGTGAAAGCGCTTGAAACCGTCGTAATGTTGTAAAAAGCAATGTAAAGTAGCGAGTAAAACGTTTTCTAACGATAGAAGTGCGAAGGTTATGTTAGGTTGAGTTATGTTAGTTTAAGCTAGGTAGCGTCGTGAAACCACCAAAAACGACGTCATCTAACGAGATAGTGTTGTTTTATTGCGAGTACGAAACTGCGATAGGTAAAATGTTGTGAAAGCACACAAAACGGCATGAACAAGCCGAATACTGCGTGTTGTACCGTTACAAGTGCGAAACTGCTATGTTGTGACATTCTCGGTAAAGCGCATGCAAGTATCGTGAAACCTTAAAGAACGATGTCATTTAGCGAGATACAGCGTTCTGTACTGTAATACGTTGGTGAGAAACTGTGAGGTCAAGCAAATATCGTAATTGTGAACAAAACAGTGTAATTGAGCGTCTTTAGATACAAGTGCGAATGTTAGGTTAGGTTGACATATCAACCGTCGTAAAACCGCATTAAACAATGTCACTTAGTGAGATGTAGTGTTTTTCAACATTACAAGTCGGGAACTACAATATCTAATGTGAAAGCGCATGAAACCGTCGTAATCTTGTAGAAAACATTGTAAAGTGGCGAGTAAAACGTTTTCTAACGATAGAAGTGCGAAGGTTAGGTTAGGTTAGTTTAAGCTAGGTAGCGTCGTGAAACTACCAAAAACGACGTCATCTAACGAGATAGTGTTCTTTTATAGCGAGTTTTAAACTGCGATAGGTGAAATTTTGTGAAAGCACACAAAACGGCATGAACAAGCCAAATACTGCGTGTTCTACCGTTAGAAGTGCGAAACTGCTATATTGTGATATTCTCGTTAAAGCACATGCAAGCATCGTGAAACCTTAAAGAACAATGTCATTTAGCGAGATACAGCGTTCTGTACTGCAATAAGTTGGTGAAAAACTGTGAGGTTATGCAAATATCGTCATTGTGAACAAAACAGTGTAATAGAGCGTTTTTAGATACAAGTGCGAATGTTAGGTTAAGGTATGAACCGTCGTAAAACCGCATTAAACAATGTCAATTACTGAGATGCAGTGTTTTTCACCATTAAAAGTGGGGAACTGCGATATTTATTGTGAAAGCGCTTGCAACCGTCGTTAGGTTAGGTTAGGTTAGGTTAGGTTAGGTTAGGTTTGGTTAGGTTAGGTTAGGTTAGTTTAGGTTAGATTAGGTTAGGTTGGGTTGAATTGGGTTAGGTTAGGTTAGGTTAGGTTAGGTTAGGTTGGGTTAGGTTAGGTTAGGTTAGGTTACGTTAGGTTAGGTTAGGTTAGGTTACGTTAGGTTAGGTTAGGTTAGGTAAGGATAATTTGGTTAGGTTAGGTAAGGTTAGGTTAGGTTTGGTTAGGTTGGGTTGGGTGTTGTTGGGTTGGGTTGGGTTAGGTTGGGTTAGGTTAGGTTAGGTTACGTTAGGTTAGGTTAGGTTAGGTTACGTTAGGTTATGTTAGGTTAGGTTAGGTTACGTTAGGTTAGGTTAGGTCAGGTAAGGTTAGGTTACGTTAGAATAGGTTAGGTTAGGTTACGTTAGGTTAGGTTAAGTTAGGTTAGGTTAGGTTTTGTTAGGTTAGGTTAGGTTAGCTTAGGTTAGGTTAGGTTGGGTTGGGTTGGGTTGGGTTAGGTTGGGTTAGGTTAGGTTAGGTTAGGTTAGGTTGGGTTAGGTTAGGTTAGTTTAGGTTAGGTTAGGTTAGGTTAGGTTGGGTTGGGTTGGGTTAGGTTAGGTTAGGTTAGGTAAGGTTAGGTTAGGTTAGGTTAGGTTAGGTTAGGTTAAAGTATGAACCGTCGTAAAACCGCATTAAACAATGTCACTTAGTGAGATGCAGTGTTTTTCACCTTTACAAGTTGGGAACTGTGATATCTAATGTGAAAGCGCTTGAAACCGTCGTAATGTTGTAGAAAGCAATGTAAAGTAGCGAGTAAAACGTTTTCTAACAATAGAAGTGCGAAGGTCATGTTAGGTTGAGTTATGTTAGTTTAAGCTAAGTAGCGTCGTGAAACTACCAAAAACAACGTCATCTAACGAGATAGTGTTGTTTTATTGCGAGTACGAAACTGCGATAGGTGAAATGTGAAAGCACACAAAACGGCATGAACAAGCCAAATACTGCGTGTTGTACCGTTACAAGTGCGAAACTGCTATGTTGTGATATTCTCGTTAAAGCGCATGCAAGCATCGTGAAACCTTAAAGAACGATGTCATTTAGCGAGATACAGCGTTCTGTACTGCAATAAGTTGGTGAAAAACTGTGAGGTTATGCAAATATCCTAATTGTGAACGAAACAGTGTAATAGAGCGTTTTTTAATACAAGTGCGAATGTTAGGTTAGGTTAAGATATGAACCGTCGTAAAACCGCATTAAACAATGTTACTTAGTGACATGCAGTGTTTTTCACCATTACAAGTCGGGAACTGCGATATCTAATGTGAAAGCGCTTGCAAACGTCGTTAGGTTAGGTTAGGTTTGGTTAGGTTAGGTTAGGTTAGGTTACGTTAGGTTAGGTTTGGTTAGGTTAGGTTAGGTTATGTTAGGTTAGGTTGTGTTAGGTTAGGTTAGGTCACGTTAGGTTAAGGTATGAACCGTCGTAAAACCGCAATAAACAATGTCACTTAGTGAGATGCAGTGTTTTTCACCTTTACAAGTTGGGAACTGCGATATCTAGTGTGAAAGCGCTTGAAACCGTCATAATGTTGTAGAAAGCAATATAAAGTAGCGAGTAAAACGTTTTCTAACGATAGAAGTGCGAAGGTTATGTTAGGTTGAGTTATGTTAGTTTAAGCTAGGTAGCGTCGTGAAACCACCAAAAACGACGTCATCTAACGAGATAGTGTTGTTTTATTGCGAGTACGAAACTGCGATAGGTAAAATGTTGTGAAAGCACACAAAACGGCATGAACAAGCCAAATACTGCGTGTTGTACCGTTACAAGTGCGAAACTGCTATGTTGTGACATTCTCGGTAAAGCGCATGCAAGTATCGTGAAACCTTAAAGAACGATGTCATTTAGCGAGATACAGCGTTCTGTACTGTAATAAGTTGGTGAGAAACTGTGAGGTCAAGCAAATATCGTAATTGTGAACGAAACAGTGTAATTGAGCGTCTTTAGATACAAGTGCGAATGTTAGGTTAGGTTGACATATCAACCGTCGTAAAACCGCATTAAACAATGTCACTTAGTGAGATGTAGTGTTTTTCACCTTTACAAGTTGGGAACTGCGATATCTAATGTGAAAGCGCTTGAAACCGTCGTAATGTTGTAGAAAGCAATGTAAAGTAGCGAGTAAAACGTTTTCTAACGATAGAAGTGCGAAGGTTATGTTAGGTTGAGTTATGTTAGTTTAAGCTAGGTAGCGTCGTGAAACCACCAAAAACGACGTCATCTAACGAGATAGTGTTGTTTTATTGCGAGTACGAAACTGCGATAGGTAAAATGTTGTGAAAGCACACAAAACGGCATGAACAAGCCAAATACTGCGTGTTGAACCGTTACAAGTGCGAAACTGCTATGTTGTGACATTCTCGGTAAAGCGCATGCAAGTATCGTGAAACCTTAAAGAACGATGTCATTTAGCGAGATACAGCGTTCTGTACTGTAATACGTTGGTGAGAAACTGTGAGGTCAAGCAAATATCGTAATTGTGAACAAAACAGTGTAATTGAGCGTCTTTAGATACAAGTGCGAATGTTAGGTTAGGTTGACATATCAACCGTCGTAAAACCGCATTAAACAATGTCACTTAGTGAGATGTAGTGTTTTTCAACATTACAAGTCGGGAACTACAATATCTAATGTGAAAGCGCATGAAACCGTCGTAATCTTGTAGAAAACATTGTAAAGTGGCGAGTAAAACGTTTTCTAACGATAGAAGTGCGAAGGTTAGGTTAGGTTAGTTTAAGCTAGGTAGCGTCGTGAAACTACCAAAAACGACGTCATCTAACGAGATAGTGTTGTTTTATAGCGAGTATTAAACTGCGATAGGTGAAATGTTGGGAAAGCACACAAAACGGCATGAACAAGCCAAATACTGCGTGTTCTACCGTTAGAAGTGCGAAACTGCTATATTGTGATATTCTCGTTAAAGCACATGCAAGCATCGTGAAACCTTAAAGAACAATGTCATTTAGCGAGATACAGCGTTCTGTACTGCAATAAGTTGGTGAAAAACTGTGAGGTTATGCAAATATTGTCATTGTGAACAAAACAGTGTAATAGAGCGTTTTTAGATACAAGTGCGAATGTTAGGTTAAGATATGAACCGTCGTAAAACCGCATTAAACAATGTCAATTACTGAGATGCAGTGTTTTTCACCATTAAAAGTGGGGAACTGCGATATTTATTGTGAAAGCGCTTGCAACCGTCGTTAGGTTAGGTTAGGTTAGGTTAGGTTAGGTTTGGTTAGGTTAGGTTAGGTTAGTTTAGGTTAGATTAGGTTAGGTTGGGTTGAATTGGGTTAGGTTAGGTTAGGTTAGGTTGGGTTAGGTTAGGTTAGGTTAGGTTAGGTTAGGTTACGTTAGGTTAGGTTTGGTTAGGTAAGGATAATTTGGTTAGGTTAGGTAAGGTTAGGTTAGGTTTGGTTAGGTTGGGTTGGGTGTTGTTGGGTTGGGTTGGGTTAGGTTGGGTTAGGTTAGGTTAGGTTACGTTAGGTTAGGTTAGGTTATGTTAGGTTACGTTAGGTTAGGTTAGGTCAGGTAAGGTTAGGTTACGTTAGAATAGGTTAGGTTAGGTTACGTTAGGTTAGGTTAGGTTTTGTTAGGTTAGGTTAGGTTAGCTTAGGTTAGGTTAGGTTGGGTTGGGTTGGGTTGGGTTAGGTTGGGTTAGGTTAGGTTAGGTTAGGTTAGGTTGGGTTAGGTTAGATTAGTTTAGGTTAGGTTAGGTTAGGTTAGGTTGGGTTGGGTTGGGTTAGGTTAGGTTAGGTTAGGTTAGGTAAGGTTAGGTTAGGTTAGGTTAGGTTAAGGTATGAACCTTTGTAAAACCGCATTAAACAATGTCACTTAGTGAGATGCAGTGTTTTTCACCTTTACAAGTTGGGAACTGTGATATCTAATGTGAAAGCGCTTGAAACCGTCGTAATGTTGTAGAAAGCAATGTAAAGTAGCGAGTAAAACGTTTTCTAACGATAGAAGTGCGAAGGTCATGTTAGGTTGAGTTATGTTAGTTTAAGCTAAGTAGCGTCGTGAAACTACCAAAAACAACGTCATCTAACGAGATAGTGTTGTTTTATTGCGAGTACGAAACTGCGATAGGTGAAATGTGAAAGCACACAAAACGGCATGAACAAGCTAAATACTGCGTGTTGTACCGTTACAAGTGCGAAACTGCTATGTTGTGATATTCTCGTTAAAGCGCATGCAAGCATCGTGAAACCTTAAAGAACGATGTCATTTAGCGAGATACAGCGTTCTGTACTGCAATAAGTTGGTGAAAAACTGTGAGGTTATGCAAATATCCTAATTGTGAACGAAACAGTGTAATAGAGCGTTTTTTAATACAAGTGCGAATGTTAGGTTAGGTTAAGATATGAACCGTCGTAAAACCGCATTAAACAATGTCACTTAGTGAGATGCAGTGTTTTTCACCATTACAAGTCGGGAACTGCGATATCTAATGTGAAAGCGCTTGCAAACGTCGTTAGGTTAGGTTAGGTTTGGTTAGGTTAGGTTAGGTTAGGTTACGTTAGGTTAGGTTTGGTTAGGTTAGGTTAGGTTATGTTAGGTTAGGTTGGGTTAGGTTAGGTTAGGTCACGTTAGGTTAAGGTATGAACCGTCGTAAAACCGCAATAAACAATGTCACTTAGTGAGATGCAGTGTTTTTCACCTTTACAAGTTGGGAACTGCGATATCTAATGTGAAAGCGCTTGAAACCGTCGTAATGTTGTAGAAAGCAATGTAAAGTAGCGAGTAAAACGTTTTCTAACGATAGAAGTGCGAAGGTTATGTTAGGTTGAGTTATGTTAGTTTAAGCTAGGTAGCGTCGTGAAACCACCAAAAACGACGTCATCTAACGAGATAGTGTTGTTTTATTGCGAGTACGAAACTGCGATAGGTAAAATGTTGTGAAAGCACACAAAACGGCATGAACAAGCCAAATACTGCGTGTTGAACCGTTACAAGTGCGAAACTGCTATGTTGTGACATTCTCGGTAAAGCGCATGCAAGTATCGTGAAACCTTAAAGAACGATGTCATTTAGCGAGATACAGCGTTCTGTACTGTAATACGTTGGTGAGAAACTGTGAGGTCAAGCAAATATCGTAATTGTGAACAAAACAGTGTAATTGAGCGTCTTTAGATACAAGTGCGAATGTTAGGTTAGGTTGACATATCAACCGTCGTAAAACCGCATTAAACAATGTCACTTAGTGAGATGTAGTGTTTTTCAACATTACAAGTCGGGAACTACAATATCTAATGTGAAAGCGCATGAAACCGTCGTAATCTTGTAGAAAACATTGTAAAGTGGCGAGTAAAACGTTTTCTAACGATAGAAGTGCGAAGGTTAGGTTAGGTTAGTTTAAGCTAAGTAGCGTCGTGAAACTACCAAAAACGACGTCATCTAACGAGATAGTGTTGTTTTATAGCGAGTATTAAACTGCGATAGGTGAAATGTTGTGAAAGCACACAAAACGGCATGAACAAGCCAAATACTGCGTGTTCTACCGTTAGAAGTGCGAAACTGCTATATTGTGATATTCTCGTTAAAGCACATGCAAGCATCGTGAAACCTTAAAGAACAATGTCATTTAGCGAGATACAGCGTTCTGTACTGCAATAAGTTGGTGAAAAACTGTGAGGTTATGCAAATATTGTCATTGTGAACAAAACAGTGTAATAGAGCGTTTTTAGATACAAGTGCGAATGTTAGGTTAAGATATGAACCGTCGTAAAACCGCATTAAACAATGTCAATTACTGAGATGCAGTGTTTTTCACCATTAAAAGTGGGGAACTGCGATATTTATTGTGAAAGCGCTTGCAACCGTCGTTAGGTTAGGTTAGGTTAGGTTAGGTTAGGTTAGGTTAGGTTTGGTTAGGTTAGGTTAGGTTAGTTTAGGTTAGATTAGGTTAGGTTGGGTTGAATTGGGTTAGGTTAGGTTAGGTTAGGTTAGGTTAGGTTGGGTTAGGTTAGGTTAGGTTAGGTTAGGTTAGGTTACGTTAGGTTAGGTTAGGTTAGGTAAGGATAATTTGGTTAGGTTAGGTAAGGTTAGGTTAGGTTTGGTTAGGTTGGGTTGGGTGTTGTTGGGTTGGGTTGGGTTAGGTTGGGTTAGGTTAGGTTAGGTTACGTTAGGTTAGGTTAGGTTAGGTTACGTTAGGTTATGTTAGGTTAGGTTAGGTTACGTTAGGTTAGGTTAGGTCAGGTAAGGTTAGGTTACGTTAGAATAGGTTAGGTTAGGTTACGTTAGGTTAGGTTAAGTTAGGTTAGGTTAGGTTTTGTTAGGTTAGGTTAGGTTAGCTTAGGTTAGGTTAGGTTGGGTTGGGTTGGGTTGGGTTAGGTTGGGTTGGGTTAGGTTAGGTTAGGTTAGGTTAGGTTGGGTTAGGTTAGGTTAGTTTAGGTTAGGTTAGGTTAGGTTAGGTTGGGTTGGGTTTGGTTAGGTTAGGTTAGGTTAGGTAAGGTTAGGTTAGGTTAGGTTAGGTTAGGTTAAGGTATGAACCTTTGTAAAACCGCATTAAACAATGTCACTTAGTGAGATGCAGTGTTTTTCACCTTTACAAGTTGGGAACTGTGATATCTAATGTGAAAGCGCTTGAAACCGTCGTAATGTTCTAGAAAGCAATGTAAAGTAGCGAGTAAAACGTTTTCTAACGATAGAAGTGCGAAGGTCATGTTAGGTTGAGTTATGTTAGTTTAAGCTAAGTAGCGTCGTGAAACTACCAAAAACAACGTCATCTAACGAGATAGTGTTGTTTTATTGCGAGTACGAAACTGCGATAGGTGAAATGTGAAAGCACACAAAACAGCATGAACAAGCTAAATACTGCGTGTTGTACCGTTACAAGTGCGATACTGCTATGTTGTGATATTCTCGTTAAAGCGCATGCAAGCATCGTGAAACCTTAAAGAACGATGTCATTTAGCGAGATACAGCGTTCTGTACTGCAATAAGTTGGTGAAAAACTGTGAGGTTATGCAAATATCCTAATTGTGAACGAAACAGTGTAATAGAGCGTTTTTTAATACAAGTGCGAATGTTAGGTTAGGTTAAGATATGAACCGTCGTAAAACCGCATTAAACAATGTCACTTAGTGAGATGCAGTGTTTTTCACCATTACAAGTCGGGAACTGCGATATCTAATGTGAAAGCGCTTGCAAACGTCGTTAGGTTAGGTTAGGTTTGGTTAGGTTAGGTTAGGTTAGGTTACGTTAGGTTAGGTTTGGTTAGGTTAGGTTAGGTTATGTTAGGTTAGGTTGGGTTAGGTTAGGTTAGGTCACGTTAGGTTAAGGTATGAACCGTCGTAAAACCGCACTAAACAATGTCACTTAGTGAGATGCAGTGTTTTTCACCTTTACAAGTTGGGAACTGCGATATCTAATGTGAAAGCGCTTGAAACCGTCATAATGTTGTAGAAAGCAATATAAAGTAGCGAGTAAAACGTTTTCTAACGATAGAAGTGCGAAGGTTATGTTAGGTTGAGTTATGTTAGTTTAAGCTAGGTAGCGTCGTGAAACCACCAAAAACGACGTCATCTAACGAGATAGTGTTGTTTTATTGCGAGTACAAAACTGCGATAGGTAAAATGTTGTGAAAGCACACAAAACGGCATGAACAAGCCAAATACTGCGTGTTGTACCGTTACAAGTGCGAAACTGCTATGTTGTGACATTCTCGGTAAAGCGCATGCAAGTATCGTGAAACCTTAAAGAACGATGTCATTTAGCGAGATACAGCGTTCTGTACTGTAATAAGTTGGTGAGAAACTGTGAGGTCAAGCAAATATCGTAATTGTGAACGAAACAGTGTAATTGAGCGTCTTTAGATACAAGTGCGAATGTTAGGTTAGGTTGACATATCAACCGTCGTAAAACCGCATTAAACAATGTCACTTAGTGAGATGTAGTGTTTTTCACCTTTACAAGTTGGGAACTGCGATATCTAATGTGAAAGCGCTTGAAACCGTCGTAATGTTGTAGAAAGCAATGTAAAGTAGCGAGTAAAACGTTTTCTAACGATAGAAGTGCGAAGGTTATGTTAGGTTGAGTTATGTTAGTTTAAGCTAGGTAGCGTCGTGAAACCACCAAAAACGACGTCATCTAACGAGATAGTGTTGTTTTATTGCGAGTACGAAACTGCGATAGGTAAAATGTTGTGAAAGCACACAAAACGGCATGAACAAGCCAAATACTGCGTGTTGAACCGTTACAAGTGCGAAACTGCTATGTTGTGACATTCTCGGTAAAGCGCATGCAAGTATCGTGAAACCTTAAAGAACGATGTCATTTAGCGAGATACAGCGTTCTGTACTGTAATACGTTGGTGAGAAACTGTGAGGTCAAGCAAATATCGTAATTGTGAACAAAACAGTGTAATTGAGCGTCTTTAGATACAAGTGCGAATGTTAGGTTAGGTTGACATATCAACCGTCGTAAAACCGCATTAAACAATGTCACTTAGTGAGATGTAGTGTTTTTCAACATTACAAGTCGGGAACTACAATATCTAATGTGAAAGCGCATGAAACCGTCGTAATCTTGTAGAAAACATTGTAAAGTGGCGAGTAAAACGTTTTCTAACGATAGAAGTGCGAAGGTTAGGTTAGGTTAGTTTAAGCTAGGTAGCGTCGTGAAACTACCAAAAACGACGTCATCTAACGAGATAGTGTTGTTTTATAGCGAGTATTAAACTGCGATAGGTGAAATGTTGTGAAAGCACACAAAACGGCATGAACAAGCCAAATACTGCGTGTTCTACCGTTAGAAGTGCGAAACTGCTATATTGTGATATTCTCGTTAAAGCACATGCAAGCATAGTGAAACCTTAAAGAACAATGTCATTTAGCGAGATACAGCGTTCTGTACTGCAATAAGTTGGTGAAAAACTGTGAGGTTATGCAAATATTGTCATTGTGAACAAAACAGTGTAATAGAGCGTTTTTAGATACAAGTGCGAATGTTAGGTTAAGATATGAACCGTCGTAAAACCGCATTAAACAATGTCAATTACTGAGATGCAGTGTTTTTCACCATTAAAAGTGGGGAACTGCGATATTTATTGTGAAAGCGCTTGCAACCGTCGTTAGGTTAGGTTAGGTTAGGTTAGGTTAGGTTAGGTTAGGTTTGGTTAGGTTAGGTTAGGTTAGTTTAGGTTAGATTAGGTTAGGTTGGGTTGAATTGGGTTAGGTTAGGTTAGGTTAGGTTAGGTTGGGTTAGGTTAGGTTAGGTTAGGTTAGGTTAGGTTACGTTAGGTTAGGTTTGGTTAGGTAAGGATAATTTGGTTAGGTTAGGTAAGGTTAGGTTAGGTTTGGTTAGGTTGGGTTGGGTGTTGTTGGGTTGAGTTGGGTTAGGTTGGGTTAGGTTAGGTTAGGTTACGTTAGGTTAGGTTAGGTTAGGTTACGTTAGGTTATGTTAGGTTAGGTTAGGTTACGTTAGGTTAGGTTAGGTCAGGTAAGGTTAGGTTACGTTAGAATAGGTTAGGTTAGGTTACGTTAGGTTAGGTTAAGTTAGGTTAGGTTAGGTTTTGTTAGGTTAGGTTAGGTTAGCTTAGGTTAGGTTAGGTTGGGTTGGGTTGGGTTGGGTTAGGTTGGGTTAGGTTAGGTTAGGTTAGGTTAGGTTGGGTTAGGTTAGGTTAGTTTAGGTTAGGTTAGTTTAGGTTAGGTTGGGTTGGGTTGGGTTAGGTTAGGTTAGGTTAGGTAAGGTTAGGTTAGGTTAGGTTAGGTTAGGTTAAGGTATGAACCTTTGTAAAACCGCATTAAACAATGTCACTTAGTGAGATGCAGTGTTTTTCACCTTTACAAGTTGGGAACTGTGATATCTAATGTGAAAGCGCTTGAAACCGTCGTAATGTTGTAGAAAGCAATGTAAAGTAGCGAGTAAAACGTTTTCTAACGATAGAAGTGCGAAGGTCATGTTAGGTTGAGTTATGTTAGTTTAAGCTAAGTAGCGTCGTAAAACTACCAAAAACAACATCATCTAACGAGATAGTGTTGTTTTATTGCGAGTACGAAACTGCGATAGGTGAAATGTGAAAGCACACAAAACGGCATGAACAAGCTAAATACTGCGTGTTGTACCGTTACAAGTGCGAAACTGCTATGTTGTGATATTCTCGTTAAAGCGCATGCAAGCATCGTGAAACCTTAAAGAACGATGTCATTTAGCGAGATACAGCGTTCTGTACTGCAATAAGTTGGTGAAAAACTGTGAGGTTATGCAAATATCCTAATTGTGAACGAAACAGTGTAATAGAGCGTTTTTTAATACAAGTGCGAATGTTAGGTTAGGTTAAGATATGAACCGTCGTAAAACCGCATTAAACAATGTCAATTAGTGAGATGCAGTGTTTTTCACCATTACAAGTCGGGAACTGCGATATCTAATGTGGACGCGCTTGCAAACGTCGTTAGGTTAGGTTTGGTTAGGTTAGGTTAGGTTAGGTTAGGTTACGTTAGGTTAGGTTTGGTTAGGTTAGGTTAGGTTATGTTAGGTTAGGTTGGGTTAGGTTAGGTTAGGTCACGTTAGGTTAAGGTATGAACCGTCGTAAAACCGCAATAAACAATGTCACTTAGTGAGATGCAGTGTTTTTCACCTTTACAAGTTGGGAACTGCGATATCTAATGTGAAAGCGCTTGAAACCGTCATAATGTTGTAGAAAGCAATATAAAGTAGCGAGTAAAACGTTTTCTAACGATAGAAGTGCGAAGGTTATGTTAGGTTGAGTTATGTTAGTTTAAGCTAGGTAGCGTCGTGAAACCACCAAAAACGACGTCATCTAACGAGATAGTGTTGTTTTATTGCGAGTACGAAACTGCGATAGGTAAAATGTTGTGAAAGCACACAAAACGGCATGAACAAGCCAAATACTGCGTGTTGTACCGTTACAAGTGCGAAACTGCTATGTTGTGACATTCTCGGTAAAGCGCATGCAAGTATCGTGAAACCTTAAAGAACGATGTCATTTAGCGAGATACAGCGTTCTGTACTGTAATAAGTTGGTGAGAAACTGTGAGGTCAAGCAAATATCGTAATTGTGAACGAAACAGTGTAATTGAGCGTCTTTAGATACAAGTGCGAATGTTAGGTTAGGTTGACATATCAACCGTCGTAAAACCGCATTAAACAATGTCACTTAGTGAGATGTAGTGTTTTTCACCTTTACAAGTTGGGAACTGCGATATCTAATGTGAAAGCGCTTGAAACCGTCGTAATGTTGTAGAAAGCAATGTAAAGTAGCGAGTAAAACGTTTTCTAACGATAGAAGTGCGAAGGTTATGTTAGGTTGAGTTATGTTAGTTTAAGCTAGGTAGCGTCGTGAAACCACCAAAAACGACGTCATCTAACGAGATAGTGTTGTTTTATTGCGAGTACGAAACTGCGATAGGTAAAATGTTGTGAAAGCACACAAAACGGCATGAACAAGCCAAATACTGCGTGTTGAACCGTTACAAGTGCGAAACTGCTATGTTGTGACATTCTCGGTAAAGCGCATGCAAGTATCGTGAAACCTTAAAGAACGATGTCATTTAGCGAGATACAGCGTTCTGTACTGTAATACGTTGGTGAGAAACTGTGAGGTCAAGCAAATATCGTAATTGTGAACAAAACAGTGTAATTGAGCGTCTTTAGATACAAGTGCGAATGTTAGGTTAGGTTGACATATCAACCGTCGTAAAACCGCATTAAACAATGTCACTTAGTGAGATGTAGTGTTTTTCAACATTACAAGTCGGGAACTACAATATCTAATGTGAAAGCGCATGAAACCGTCGTAATCTTGTAGAAAACATTGTAAAGTGGCGAGTAAAACGTTTTCTAACGATAGAAGTGCGAAGGTTAGGTTAGGTTAGTTTAAGCTAGGTAGCGTCGTGAAACTACCAAAAACGACGTCATCTAACGAGATAGTGTTGTTTTATAGCGAGTATTAAACTGCGATAGGTGAAATGTTGTGAAAGCACACAAAACGGCATGAACAAGCCAAATACTGCGTGTTCTACCGTTAGAAGTGCGAAACTGCTATATTGTGATATTCTCGTTAAAGCACATGCAAGCATCGTGAAACCTTAAATAACAATGTCATTTAGCGAGATACAGCGTTCTGTACTGCAATAAGTTGGTGAAAAACTGTGAGGTTATGCAAATATTGTCATTGTGAACAAAACAGTGTAATAGAGCGTTTTTAGATACAAGTGCGAATGTTAGGTTAAGATATGAACCGTCGTAAAACCGCATTAAACAATGTCAATTACTGAGATGCAGTGTTTTTCACCATTAAAAGTGGGGAACTGCGATATTTATTGTGAAAGCGCTTGCAACCGTCGTTAGGTTAGGTTAGGTTAGGTTAGGTTAGGTTAGGTTTGGTTAGGTTAGGTTAGGTTAGTTTAGGTTAGATTAGGTTAGGTTGGGTTGAATTGGGTTAGGTTAGGTTAGGTTAGGTTAGGTTGGGTTAGGTTAGGTTAGGTTAGGTTAGGTTACGTTAGGTTAGGTTAGGTTAGGTAAGGATAATTTGGTTAGGTTAGGTAAGGTTAGGTTAGGTTTGGTTAGGTTGGGTTGGGTTGGGTTAGGTTGGGTTAGGTTAGGTTAGGTTACGTTAGGTTAGGTTAGGTTAGGTTACGTTAGGTTATGTTAGGTTATGTTAGGTTACGTTAGGTTAGGTTAGGTCAGGTAAGGTTAGGTTACGTTAGAATAGGTTAGGTTAGGTTACGTTAGGTTAGGTTAAGTTAGGTTAGGTTAGGTTTTGTTAGGTTAGGTTAGGTTAGCTTAGGTTAGGTTAGGTTGGGTTGGGTTGGGTTGGGTTAGGTTGGGTTAGGTTAGGTTAGGTTAGGTTAGGTTGGGTTAGGTTAGGTTAGTTTAGGTTAGGTTAGGTTAGGTTAGGTTGGGTTGGGTTGGGTTAGGTTAGGTTAGGTTAGGTAAGGTTAGGTTAGGTTAGGTTAGGTTAGGTTAAGGTATGAACCTTTGTAAAACCGCATTAAACAATGTCACTTAGTGAGATGCAGTGTTTTTCACCTTTACAAGTTGGGAACTGTGATATCTAATGTGAAGGCGCTTGAAACCGTCGTAATGTTGTAGAAAGCAATGTAAAGTAGCGAGTAAAACGTTTTCTAACGATAGAAGTGCGAAGGTCATGTTAGGTTGAGTTATGTTAGTTTAAGCTAAGTAGCGTCGTGAAACTACCAAAAACAACGTCATCTAACGAGATAGTGTTGTTTTATTGCGAGTACGAAACTGCGATAGGTGAAATGTGAAAGCACACAAAACGGCATGAACAAGCTAAATACTGCGTGTTGTACCGTTACAAGTGCGAAACTGCTATGTTGTGATATTCTCGTTAAAGCAAGCATCGTGAAACCTTAAAGAACGATGTCATTTAGCGAGATACAGCGTTCTGTACTGCAATAAGTTGGTGAAAAACTGTGAGGTTATGCAAATATCCTAATTGTGAACGAAACAGTGTAATAGAGCGTTTTTTAGTACAAGTGCGAATGTTAGGTTAGGTTAAGATATGAACCGTCGTAAAACCGCATTAAACAATGTCACTTAGTGAGATGCAGTGTTTTTCACCATTAAAAGTGGGGAACTGCGATATTTATTGTGAAAGCGCTTGCAACCGTCGTTAGGTTAGGTTAGGTTAGGTTAGGTTAGGTTAGGTTAGGTTTGGTTAGGTTAGGTTAGGTTAGTTTAGGTTAGATTAGGTCAGGTTGGGTTGAATTGGGTTAGGTTAGGTTAGGTTAGGTTAGGTTAGGTTGGGTTAGGTTAGGTTAGGTTACGTTAGATTAGGTTAGGTTACGTTAGGTTAGGTTAGGTTAGGTTACGTTAGGTTAGGTTAGGTCAGGTAAGGTTAGGTTACGTTAGAATAGGTTAGGTTAGGTTACGTTAGGTTAGGTTAAGTTAGGTTAGGTTAGGTTTTGTTAGGTTAGGTTAGGTTAGCTTAGGTTAGGTTAAGTTGGGTTGGGTTGGGTTGGGTTGGCTTAGGTTGGGTTAGGTTAGGTTAGGTTAGGTTAGGTTGGGTTAGGTTAGGTTAGTTTAGGTTAGGTTTGGTTAGGTTAGGTTGGGTTGGGTTGGGTTAGGTTAGGTTAGGTTAGGTAAGGTTAGGTTAGGTTAGGTTAGGTTAGGTTAGGTTAGGTTAAGGTATGAACCGTCGTAAAACCGCATTAAACAATGTCACTTAGTGAGATGCAGTGTTTTTCACCTTTACAAGTTGGGAACTGTGATATCTAATGTGAAAGCGCTTGAAACCGTCGTAATGTTGTAAAAAGCAATGTAAAGTAGCGAGTAAAACGTTTTCTAACGATAGAAGTGCGAAGGTCATGTTAGGTTGAGTTATGTTAGTTTAAGCTAAGTAGCGTCGTGAAACTACCAAAAACAACGTCATCTAACGAGATAGTGTTGTTTTATTGCGAGTACGAAACTGCGATAGGTGAAATGTGAAAGCACACAAAACGGCATGAACAAGCCAAATACTGCGTGTTGTACCGTTACAAGTGCGAAACTGCTATGTTGTGATATTCTCGTTTAAGCGCATGCAAGCATCGTGAAACCTTAAAGAACGATGTCATTTAGCGAGATACAGCGTTCTGTACTGCAATAAGTTGGTGAAAAACTGTGAGGTTATGCAAATATCCTAATTGTGAACGAAACAGTGTAATAGAGCGTTTTTTAATACAAGTGCGAATGTTAGGTTAGGTTAAGATATGAACCGTCGTAAAACCGCATTAAACAATGTCACTTAGTGAGATGCAGTGTTTTTCACCATTACAAGTCGGGAACTGCGATATCTAATGTGAAAGCGCTTGCAAACGTCGTTAGGTTAGGTTAGGTTAGGTTAGGTTAGGTGAGGTTAGGTTAGGTTAGGTTACGTTAGGTTAGGTTAGGTTAGGTTTGGTTAGGTTAGGTTAGGTTAGGGTATGTTAGGTAAGGTTTGGTTAGGTTAGGTTAGGTTAGGTTGGTTTAGGTAAGGTTAGGTTAGGTTAAGATATGAACCGTCGTAAAACCGCATTAAACAATGTCACTTAGTGAGATGCAGTGTTTTTCACCATTACAAGTCGGGAACTGCGATATCTGATGTGAAAGCGCTTGCAAACGTCGTTAGGTTAGGTTAGGTTAGGTTAGGTTAGGTTACGTTAGGTTAGGTTTGGTTAGGTTAGTTTAGGTTAGGTTATGTTAGGTTAGGTTGGGTTAGGTTAGGTTAGGTTAGGTTAGGTTAGGTTAAGATATGAACCGCGCTAAAACCGCATTAAACAATGGCTCTTAGTGAGATGCAGTGTTTTTCACCTTTACAAGTTGGGAACTGCGATATCTAATGTGAAAGCGCTTGAAACCGTCGTAATGTTGTAGAAAGCAATGTAAAGTAGCGAGTAAAACGTTTTCTAACGATAGAAGTGCGAAGGTTATGTTAGGTTGAGTTATGTTAGTTTAAGCTAGGTAGCGTCGTGAAACCACCAAAAACGACGTCATCTAACGAGATAGTGTTGTTTTATTGCGAGTACGAAACTGCGATAGGTAAAATGTTGTGAAAGCACACAAAACGGCATGAACAAGCCAAATACTGCGTGTTGTACCGTTACAAGTGCGAAACTGCTATGTTGTGACATTCTCGGTAAAGCGCATGCAAGTATCGTGAAACCTTAAAGAACGATGTCATTTAGCGAGATACAGCGTTCTGTACTGTAATAAGTTGGTGAGAAACTGTGAGGTCAAGCAAATATCGTAATTGTGAATGAAACAGTGTAATTGAGCGTCTTTAGATACAAGTGCGAATGTTAGGTTAGGTTAAGATATGAACCGTCGTAAAACCGCATTAAACAATGTCACTTAGTGAGATGCAGTGTTTTTCACCATTACAAGTCGGGAACTGCGATATCTAATGTGAAAGCGCTTGCAAACGTCGTTAGGTTAGGTTAGGTTAGGTTAGGTTACGTTAGGTTAGGTTTGGTTAGGTTAGGTTAGGTTAGGTTATGTTAGGTTAGGCTGGGTTAGGTTAGGTTAGGTTAGGTTAGGTTAGGTTAAGATATGAACCGCGCTAAAACCGCATTAAACAATGTCACTTAGTGAGATGCAGTGTTTTTCACTTTTACAAGTTGGGAACTGCGATATCTAATGTGAAAGCGCTTGAAACCGTCGTAATGTTGTAGAAAGCAATGTAAAGTAGCGAGTAAAACGTTTTCTAACGATAGAAGTGCGAAGGTTATGTTAGGTTGAGTTATGTTAGTTTAAGCTAGGTAGCGTCGTGAAACCACCAAAAACGACGTCATCTAACGAGATAGTGTTGTTTTATTGCGAGTACGAAACTGCGATAGGTAAAATGTTGTGAAAGCACACAAAACGGAATGAACAAGCCAAATACTGCGCGTTGTACCGTTACAAGTGCGAAACTGCTATGTTGTGACATTCTCGGTAAAGCGCATGCAAGTATCGTGAAACCTTAAAGAACGATGTCATTTAGCGAGATACAGCGTTCTGTACTGTAATAAGTTGGTGATAAACTGTGAGGTCAAGCAAATATCGTAATTGTGAACGAAACACTGTAATTGAGCGTCTTTAGATACAAGTGCGAATGTTAGGTTAGGTTGACATATCAACCGTCGTAAAACCGCATTAAACAATGTCACTTAGTGAGATGTAGTGTTTTTCAACATTACAAGTCGGGAACTACGATATCTAATGTGAAAGCGCATGAAACCGTCGTAATCTTGTAGAAAACATTGTAAAGTGGCGAGTAAAACGTTTTCTAACGATAGAAGTGCGAAGGTTAGGTTAGGTTAGGTTAGTTTAAGCTAGGTAGCGTCGTGAAACTACCAAAAACGACGTCATCTAACGAGATAGTGTTGTTTTATAGCGAGTATTAAACTGCGATAGGTGAAATGTTGTGAAAGCACACAAAACGGCATGAACAAGCCAAATACTGCGTGTTCTACCGTTACAAGTGCGAAACTGCTATATTGTGATATTCTCGTTAAAGCGCATGCAAGCATCGTGAAACCTTAGAGAACAATGTCATTTAGCGAGATACAGCGTTCTGTACTGCAATAAGTTGGTGAAAAACTGTGAGGTTATGCAAATATCGTAATTGTGAACAAAACAGTGTAATAGAGCGTTTTTAGATACAAGTGCGAATGTTAGGTTAGGTTAAGATATGAACCGTCGTAAAACCGCATTAAACAATGTCAATTACTGAGATGCAGTGTTTTTCACCATTAAAAGTGGGGAACTGCGATATTTAATGTGAAAGCGCTTGCAACCGTCGTTAGGTTAGGTTAGGTTAGGTTAGGTTAGGTTTGGT
This sequence comes from Rhipicephalus microplus, assembly GCF_043290135.1. Classification (NCBI taxonomy): domain Eukaryota; kingdom Metazoa; phylum Arthropoda; class Arachnida; order Ixodida; family Ixodidae; genus Rhipicephalus; species Rhipicephalus microplus. Next base: position 364,589 of record NW_027464656.1, read on the forward strand.
TAGGGTAGGTTAGGTTAGGTTAGGTTAGATTAGGTTAGGTTGGGTTGAGTTGGGTTAGGTTAGGTTAGGTTAGGTTAGGTTGGGTTACGTTAGGTTAGGTTAGGTTAGGTTACGTTAGGTTAGGTTAGGTTACGTTAGGTTAGGTTAGGTTAAGTTACGTTAGGTTAGGTTAGGTTAGGTAAGGATAATTTGGTTAGGTTAGGTAAGTTTAGGTTAGGTTAGGTTGGGTTGGGTGTTGTTGGGTTAGGTTGGGTTGGGTTAGGTTGGGTTAGGTTAGGTTAGGTTACGTTAGATTAGGTTAGGTTAGGTTACGTTAGGTTATGTTAGGTTAGGTTAGGTTACGTTAGGTTAGGTTAGGTCAGGTAAGGTTAGGTTACGTTAGAATAGGTTAGGTTAGGTTACGTTAGGTTAGGTTAAGTTAGGTTAGGTTAGGTTAGCTTAGGTTAGGTTAGGTTGGGTTGGGTTGGGTTGGGTTAGGTTGGGTTAGGTTAGGTTAGGTTAGGTTAGGTTAGGTTGGGTTAGGTTAGGTTAGTTTAGGTTAGGTTAGGTTAGGTTGGGTTGGGTTGGGTTAGGTTAGGTTAGGGTATGTTAGGTAAGGTTTGGTTAGGTTAGGTTAGGTTAGGTTGGTTTAGGTAAGGTTAGGTTAGGTTAAGATATGAACCGTCGTAAAACCGCATTAAACAATGTCACTTAGTGAGATGCAGTGTTTTTCACCATTACAAGTCGGGAACTGCGATATCTAATGTGAAAGCGCTTGCAAACGTCGTTAGGTTAGGTTAGGTTAGGTTAGGTTAGGTTAGGTTACGTTAGGTTAGGTTTGGTTAGGTTAGGTTAGGTTAGGTTAGGTTAGGTTATGTTAGGTTAGGTTGGGTTAGGTTAGGTTAGGTTAGGTTAGGTTAAGATATGAACCGCGCTAAAACCGCATTAAACATTGGCACTTAGTGAGATGCAGTGTTTTTGACCTTTACAAGTTGGGAACTGCGATATCTAATGTGAAAGCGCTTGAAACCGTCGTAATGTTGTAGAAAGCAATGTAAAGTAGCGAGTAAAACGTTTTCTAACGATAGAAGTGCGAAGGTTATGTTAGGTTGAGTTATGTTAGTTTAAGCTAGGTAGCGTCGTGAAACCACCAAAAACGACGTCATCTAACGAGATAGTGTTGTTTTATTGCGAGTACGAAACTGCGATAGGTAAAATGTTGTGAAAGCACACAAAACGGCTTGAACAAGCCAAATACTGCGTGTTGTACCGTTACAAGTGCGAAACTGCTATGTTGTGACATTCTCGGTAAAGCGCATGCAAGTATCGTGAAACCTTAAAGAACGATGTCATTTAGCGAGATACAGCGTTCTGTACTGTAATAAGTTGGTGAGAAACTGTGAGGTCAAGCAAATATCGTAATTGTGAATGAAACCGTGTAATTGAGCGTCTTTAGATACAAGTGCGAATGTTAGGTTAGGTTGACATAGCAACCGTCGTAAAACCGCATTAAACAATGTCACTTAGTGAGATGTAGTGTTTTTCAACATTACAAGTCGGGAACTACGATATCTAATGTGAAAGCGCATGAAACCGTCGTAATCTTGTAGAAAACATTGTAAAGTTGCAAGTAAAACGTTTTCTAACGATAGAAGTGCGAAGGTTAGGTTAGGTTAGGTTAGTTTAAGCTAGGTAGCGTCGTGAAACTACCAAAAACGACGTCATCTAACGAGATAGTGTTGTTTTATTGCGAGTATTAAACTGCGATAGGTGAAATGTTGTGAAAGCACACAAAACGGCATGAACAAGCCAAATACTGCGTGTTCTACCGTTACAAGTGCGAAACTGCTATATTGTGATATTCTCGTTAAAGCGCATGCAAGCATCGTGAAACCTTAAAGAACAATGTCATTTAGCGAGATACAGCGTTCTGTACTGCAATAAGTTGGTGAAAAACTGTGAGGTTATGCAAATATCGTAATTGTGAACGAAACAGTGTAATAGAGCGTTTTTCAATACAAGTACGAATGTTAGGTTAGGTTAAGATATGAACCGTCGTAAAACCGCATTAAACAATGTCACTTAGTGAGATGCAGTGTTTTTCACCATTACAAGTCGGGAACTGCGATATCTATTGTGAAAGCGCTTGCAAACGTCGTTAGGTTAGGTTAGGTTAGGTTACGTTAGGTTAGGTTTGGTTAGGTTAGGTTAGGTTAGGTTATGTTAGGTTAGGTTAGGTTGGGTTAGGTTAGGTTAGGTTAGGTTAGGTTAGGTTAAGATATGAACCGCGCTAAAACCGCATTAAACAATGTCACTTAGTGAGATGCAGTGTTTTTCACCTTTACAAGTTGGGAACTGCGTTATCTAATGTGAAAGCGCTTGAAACCGTCGTAATGTTGTAGAAAGCAATGTAAAGTAGCGAGTAAAACGTTTTCTAACGATAGAAGTGCGAAGGTTATGTTAGGTTGAGTTATGTTAGTTTAAGCTAGGTAGCGTCGTGAAACCACCAAAAACGACGTCATCTAACGAGATAGTGTTGTTTTATTGCGAGTACGAAACTGCGATAGGTAAAATGTTGTGAAAGCACACAAAACGGCATGAACAAGCCAAATACTGCGCGTTGTACCGTTACAAGTGCGAAACTGCTATGTTGTGACATTCTCGGTAAAGCGCATGCAAGTATCGTGAAACCTTAAAGAACGATGTCATTTAGCGAGATACAGCGTTCTGTACTGTAATAAGTTGGTGAGAAACTGTGAGGTCAAGCAAATATCGTAATTGTGAACGAAACACTGTAATTGAGCGTCTTTAGATACAAGTGCGAATGTTAGGTTAGGTTGACATATCAACCGTCGTAAAACCGCATTAAACAATGTCACTTAGTGAGATGTAGTGTTTTTCAACATTACAAGTCGGGAACTACGATATCTAATGTGAAAGCGCATGAAACCGTCGTAATCTTGTAGAAAACATTGTAAAGTTGCGAGTAAAACGTTTTCTAACGATAGAAGTGCGAAGGTTAGGTTAGGTTAGGTTAGTTTAAGCTAGGTAGCGTCGTGAAACTACCAAAAACGACGTCATCTAACGAGATAGTGTTGTTTTATAGCGAGTAATAAACTGCGATAGGTGAAATGTTGTGAAAGCACACAAAACGGCATGAACAAGCCAAATACTGCGTGTTCTACCGTTACAAGTGCGAAACTGCTATATTGTGATATTCTCGTTAAAGCGCATGCAAGCATCGTGAAACCTTAGAGAACAATGTCATTTAGCGAGATACAGCGTTCTGTATTGCAATAAGTTGGTGAAAAACTGTGAGGTTATGCAAATATCCTAATTGTGAACGAAACAGTGTAATAGAGCGTTTTTTAATACAAGTGCGAATGTTAGGTTAGGTTAAGATATGAACCGTCGTAAAACCGCATTAAACAATGTCACTTAGTGAGATGCAGTGTTTTTCACCATTACAAGTCGGGAACTGCGATATCTAATGTGAAAGCGCTCGCAAACGTCGTTAGGTTAGGTTAGGTTTGGTTAGGTTAGGTTAGGTTAGGTTACGTTATGTTAGGTTTGGTTAGGTTAGGTTAGGTTAGGTTATGTTAGGTTAGGTTGGGTTAGGTTAGGTTAGGTCACGTTAGGTTAAGGTATGAACCGTCGTAAAACCGCAATAAACAATGTCACTTAGTGAGATGCAGTGTTTTTCACCTTTACAAGTTGGGAACTGTGATATCTAATGTCAAAGCGCTTGAAACCGTCGTAATGTTGTAGAAAGCAATGTAAAGTAGCGAGTAAAACGTTTTCTAACGATAGAAGTGCGAAGGTCATGTTAGGTTGAGTTATGTTAGTTTAAGCTAGGTAGCGTCGTGAAACTACCAAAAACAACGCCATCTAACGAGATAGTGTTGTTTTATTGCGAGTACGAAACTGCGATAGGTGAAATGTTGTGAAAGCACACAAAACGGCATGAACAAGCCAAATACTGCGTGTTGTACCGTTACAAATGCGAAACTGCTATGTTGTGATATTCTCGTTAAAGCGCATGCAAGCATCGTGAAACCTTAAAGAACGATGTCATTTAGCGAGATACAGCGTTCTGTACTGCAATAAGTTGGTGAAAAACTGTGAGGTTATGCAAATATCCTAATTGTGAACGAAACAGTGTAATAGAGCGTTTTTTAATACAAGTGCGAATGTTAGGTTAGGTTAAGATATGAACCGTCGTAAAACCGCATTAAACAATGTCACTTAGTGAGATGCAGTGTTTTTCACCATTACAAGTCGGGAACTGCGATATCTAATGTGAAAGCGCTTGCAAACGTCGTTAGGTTAGGTTAGGTTTGGTTAGGTTAGGTTAGGTTAGGTTACGTTAGGTTAGGTTTGGTTAGGTTAGGTTAGGTTAGGTTATGTTAGGTTAGGTTGGGTTAGGTTAGGTTAGGTCACGTTAGGTTAAGGTATGAACCGTCGTAAAACCGCAAAAAACAATGTCACTTAGTGAGATGCAGTGTTTTTCACCTTTACAAGTTGGGAACTGCGATATCTAATGTGAAAGCGCTTGAAACCGTCGTAATGTTGTAGAAAGCAATGTAAAGTAGCGAGTAAAACGTTTTCTAACGATAGAAGTGCGAAGGTTATGTTAGGTTGAGTTATGTTAGTTTAAGCTAGGTAGCGTCGTGAAACCACCAAAAACGACGTCATCTAACGAGATAGTGTTGTTTTATTGCGAGTACAAAACTGCGATAGGTAAAATGTTGTGAAAGCACACAAAACGGCATGAACAAGCCAAATACATCGTGTTGTACCGTTACAAGTGCGAAACTGCTATGTTGTGACATTTTCGGTAAAGCGCATGCAAGTATCGTGAAACCTTAAAGAACGATGTCATTTAGCGAGATACAGCGTTCTGTACTGTAATAAGTTGGTGAGAAACTGTGAGGTCAAGCAAATATCGTAATTGTCAACAAAACAGTGTAATTGAGCGTCTTTAGATACAAGTGCGAATGTTAGGTTAGGTTGACATATCAACCGTCGTAAAACCGCATTAAACAATGTCACTTAGTGAGATGTAGTGTTTTTCAACATTACAAGTCGGGAACTACGATATCTAATGTGAAAGCGCATGAAACTGTCGTAATCTTGTAGAAAACATTGTAAAGTGGCGAGTAAAACATTTTCTAACGATAGAAGTGCGAAGGTTAGGTTAGGTTAGTTTAAGCTAGGTAGCGTCGTGAAACTACCAAAAACGACGTCATCTAACGAGATAGTGTTGTTTTATAGCGAGTATTAAACTGCGATAGGTGAAATGTTGTGAAAGCACACAAAACGGCATGAACAAGCCAAATACTGCGTGTTCTACCGTTAGAAGTGCGAAACTGCTATATTGTGATATTCTCGTTAAAGCGCATGCAAGCATCGTGAAACCTTAAAGAACAATGTCATTTAGCGAGATACAGCGTTCTGTACTGCAATAAGTTGGTGAAAAACTGTGAGGTTATGCAAATATCGTAATTGTGAACAAAACAGTGTAATAGAGCGTTTTTAGATACAAGTGCGAATGTTAGGTTAGGTTAAGATATGAACCGTCGTAAAACCTCATTAAACAATGTCAATTACTGAGATGCAGTGTTTTTCACCATTAAAAGTGGGGAACTGCGATATTTAATGTGAAAGCGCTTGCAACCGTCGTTAGGTTAGGTTAGGTTTGGTTAGGTTAGGTTAGGTTAGGTTAGGTTAGGTTAGGTTTGGTTAGGTTAGGTTAGGTTAGGTTAGATTAGGTTAGGTTGGGTTGAATTGGGTTAGGTTAGGTTAGGTTAGGTTGGGTTAGGTTAGGTTAGGTTAGGTTAGGTTAGGTTAGGTTAGGTTACGTTAGGTTAGGTTAGGTTACGTTAGGTTAGGTTAGGTTAGGTAAGGATAATTTGGTTAGGTTAGGTAAGGTTAGGTTAGGTTAGGTTAGGTTGGGTTGGGTGTTGTTGGGTTGGGTTGGGTTGGGTTAGGTTGGGTTAGGTTAGGTTAGGTTACGTTAGGGTAGGTTAGGTTAGGTTACGTTAGGTTATGTTAGGTTAGGTTAGGTTACGTTAGGTTAGGTTAGGTCAGGTAAGGTTAGGTTACGTTAGAATAGGTTAGGTTAGGTTACGTTAGGTTAGGTTATGTTAGGTTAGGTTAGGTTTTGTTAGGTTAGGTTAGGTTAGCTTAGGTTAGGTTAGGTTGGGTTGGGTTGGGTTAGGTTGGGTTAGGTTAGGTTAGGTTAGGTTGGGTTAGGTTAGGTTAGTTTAGGTTAGGTTAGGTTAGGTTAGGTTGGGTTGGGTTGGGTTAGGTTAGGTTAGGTTAGGTAAGGTTAGGTTAGGTCAGGTTAGGTTAAGGTATGAACCGTCGTAAAACCGCATTAAACAATGTCACTTAGTGAGATGCAGTGTTTTTCACCTTTACAAGTCGGGAACTACGATATCTAATGTGAAAGCGCATGAAACCGTCGTAATCTTGTAGAAAACATTGTAAAGTGGCGAGTAAAACGTTTTCTAACGATAGAAGTGCGAATGTCATGTTAGGTTGAGTTATGTTAGTTTAAGCTAAGTAGCGTCGTGAAACTACCAAAAACAACGTCATCTAACGAGATAGTGTTGTTTTATTGCGAGTACGAAACTGCGATAGGTTAAATGTGAAAGCACACAAAACGACATGAACAAGCCAAATACTGCGTGTTGTACCGTTACAAGTGCGAAACTGCTATGTTGTGATATTCTCGTTAAAGCGCATGCAAGCATCGTGAAACCTTAAAGAACGATGTCATTTAGCGAGATACAGCGTTCTGTACTGCAATAAGTTGGTGAAAAACTGTGAGGTTATGCAAATATCCTAATTGTGAACGAAACAGTGTAATTGAGCGTTTTTTAATACAAGTGCGAATGTTAGGTTAGGTTAAGATATGAACCGTCGTAAAACCGCATTAAACAATGTCACTTAGTGAGATGCAGTGTTTTTCACCATTACAAGTCGGGAACTGCGATATCTAATGTGAAAGCGCTTGCAAACGTCGTTAGGTTAGGTTAGGTTAGGTTAGGTGAGGTTAGGTTAGGTTAGGTTACGTTAGGTTAGGTTAGGTTAGGTTTGGTTAGGTTAGGTTAGGTTAGGGTATGTTAGGTAAGGTTTAGTTAGGTTAGGTTACCCTATCGGAAAAATTGCCATGGTGGATACTGGAAAACAAGGTGGGCGTAGTGGAAATAATAGTGGGCATGGTGGAAATAATAGTGGGCATGGTGGAAATTATGATGGCTATGGTGGGACGTAGTGGAAAATATGGTGGTTATGGCGGGACATACTGGGTGGTATGGTGTACAGATGATGGGTAAAGTGGAAATGATGGTGGAAAGCAGAGGCTAGATAGTGGGCAATAATGGGACACTCTGCCCACCATTGCGATAATGCTGGGAAGCCCTAAGCTTATGGTGGGTGGTGCTTATTATGGTGGGCTACATGGTGTGCCAAGCTGAGAAACGCTTCCCACCGTTGCGATAATGCTGGGAAGCACTAAGCAGATGATGGGTGCTGCTTGTTATGGTGGGCCACAAGGTGTACCAAGCTGAGAAGCTCTGCCCACCATCGCGATAATGCTGGGAAGCAGTAAGCAGATGATGGGTGGGCTTATAATGGCGGGCAATTTATATAGTGTACCAAGCTGGGATCTGTACACTACATGTTCTACCACCATGATTTCCACCAAAGGTTAGGCCTACTGACCCAGCTCGTACAATTGTGTTGTCCGTGCTTCCGGGTTTCAGAATACACGATTACGGCGATTAAGTATGACAATACAGCGCAGCCATATGGCATAAATTAACCTAAATGAAGCATTTTTTCATTGTGTATGGTGTCCGCTCAAGAAGCAACAAACATCGATGCGACGCGATTAAAGCACTCCCAGAGAACGTAATTAAGTGTCTTCTCACCGACAGCCACCGGTCGCACTAGCCGGCACTTCTCTAGCTTTTGTACGAGAACTCAGACGTGGCAATTCGTGTGCTTGGTGAACCAATATGATAGCGTAATGTTTCCGACACACTGCATTCGTTTTGGCCAAGCCCTTATGTAGTTCTTGCTTTAGCGAAAGAGCTACAGCACTGCGTTGGCGCGACCGCCCTCTACATTGCGCGAAAAGCATCCCAATACTCAATCAAATAAATTAGGTGGGCGTATCTATGGAATGAGCCTAGAAGCGTCATAAAGCGTGAGCAGATGTCGCCCTTTAGATCGAGCGCGAAACGGATATCAAACTTGGCGGACCCCGCCGGTAAACTGTTGCTGCTCCTCAGTCCACTTGGTTTTTTCTCTTGAAGTTGTGAATTGTAAAAAAAATAGCACTAGTGCCATTAACATAGTGGCAATCGTTGCAGGCCGCAGTTGCTTGTGTTTAATGAATGTGCAATTTTTAGTAGCAGGTGTAGATCTTGTCTATGTTGTGTACACGACAAACATAACTCAAGTTGAACCTTAAGTTTGTATGCTAACAAAGTATTTAACACACAATCGGCGTCATGTTGGTGTGGCGCAGTGGTTAGCGTCTTCGAATGGGAATCTGCAGGCTGCACGTTCGATCCTACGTGGCGCCTTGTTTTTTCTTTTTACGGGACGGGTGTTTTTTATACCGTTTTTATAGAATTCTTTTTTATTTTTTGTGGCAGCTCGTCACGGTGATTCTGACGTCATTTCGCGCTCAAGTGTTGCCGGCACTGCAGCACCCACCATACCCACCATGCGCCATGGTGGGCGTTTCCCACCATTCACCCACTACATTAATCCACTATAATGGTGGGTGGTGGTTTCCACCATGCCCACCATTCGTTTTTTTTCCGATAGGGTAGGTTAGGTTGGTTTAGGTAAGGTTAGGTTAGGTTAAGATATGAACCGTCGTAAAACCGCATTAAACAATGTCACTTAGTGAGATGCAGTGTTTTTCACCATTACAAGTCGGGAACTGCGATATCTAATGTGAAAGCGCTTGCAAACGTCGTTAGGTTAGGTTAGGTTAGGTTAGGTTACGTTAGGTTAGGTCAGGTTAGGTTGGGTTAGGTTAGGTTAGGTTAGGTTAGGTTAGGTTACGTTAGGTTAGGTTAGGTTACGTTAGGTTAGGTTAGGTTAGGTTACGTTAGGTTAGGTTAGCTTAGGTAAGGATAATTTGGTTAGGTTAGGTAAGGTTAGGTTAGGTTAGGTTAGGTTGGGTTGGGTGTTGTTGGGTTGGGTTGGGTTGGGTTAGGTTGGGTTAGGTTAGGTTAGGTTACGTTAGGTTAGGTTAGGTTAGGTTACGTTAGGTTATGTTAGGTTAGGTTAGGTTACGTTAGGTTAGGTTAGGACAGGTAAGGTTAGGTTACGTTAGAATAGGTTAGGTTAGGTTACGTTAGGTTAGGTTAAGTTAGGTTAGGTTAGGTTTTGTTAGGTTAGGTTAGGTTAGCTTAGGTTAGGTTAGGTTGGGTTGGGTTGGGTTAGGTTGGGTTAGGTTAGGTTAGGTTAGGTTAGGTTGGGTTAGGTTAGGTTAGTTTAGGTTAGGTTAGGTTAGGTTGGGTTGGGCTGGGTTAGGTTAGGTTAGGTTAGGTAAGGTTAGGTTAGGTTAGGTTAGGTTAAGGTATGAACCGTCGTAAAACCGCATTAAACAATGTCTTTTAGTGAGATGCAGTGTTTTTCACCTTTACAAGTTGGGAACTGTGATATCTAATGTGAAAGCGCTTGAAACCGTCGTAATGTTGTAGAAAGCAATGTAAAGTAGGGAGTAAAACGTTTTCTAACGATAGAAGTGCGAAGGTCATGTTAGGTTGAGTTATGTTAGTTTAAGCTAAGTAGCGTCGTGAAACTACCAAAAACAACGTCATCTAACGAGATAGTGTTGTTTTATTGCGAGTACGAAACTGCGATAGGTAAAATGTGAAAGCACACAAAACGGCATGAACAAGCCAAATACTGCGTGTTGTACCGTTACAAGTGCGAAACTGCTATGTTGTGATATTCTCGTTAAAGCGCATGCAAGCATCGTGAAACCTTAAAGAACGATGTCATTTAGCGAGATACAGCGTTCTGTACTGCAATAAGTTGGTGAAAAACTGTGAGGTTATGCAAATATCCTAATTGTGAACGAAACAGTGTAATAGAGCGTTTTTTAATACAAGTGCGAATGTTAGGTTAGGTTAAGATATGAACCGTCGTAAAACCGCATTAAACAATGTCACTTAGTGAGATGCAGTGTTTTTCACCATTACAAGTCGGGAACTGCGATATCTAATGTGAAAGCGCTTGCAAACGTCGTTAGGTTAGGTTAGGTTAGGTTAGGTGAGGTTAGGTTAGGTTAGGTTACGTTAGGTTAGGTTAGGTTAGGTTTGGTTAGGTTAGGTTAGGTTAGGGTATGTTAGGTAAGGTTTGGTTAGGTTAGGTTAGGTTAGGTTGGTTTAGGTAAGGTTAGGTTAGGTTAAGATATGAACCGTCGTAAAACCGCATTAAACAATGTCACTTAGTGAGATGCAGTGTTTTTCACCATTACAAGTCGGGAACTGCGATATCTAATGTGAAAGCGCTTGCAAACGTCGTTAGGTTAGGTTAGGTTAGGTTAGGTTTGGTTAGGTTACGTTAGGTTAGGTTTGGTTAGGTTAGGTTAGGTTAGGTTAGGTTAGATTAGGTTAGGTTGGGTTGAGTTGGGTTAGGTTAGGTTAGGTTAGGTTAGGTTAGGTTGGGTTAGGTTAGGTTAGGTTAGGTTAGGTTAGGTTACGTTAGGTTAGGTTAGGTTACGTTAGGTTAGGTTAGGTTAAGTTACGTTAGGTTAGGTTAGGTTAGGTAAGGATAATTTGGTTAGGTTAGGTAAGTTTAGGTTAGGTTAGGTTGGGTTGGGTGTTGTTGGGTTAGGTTGGGTTGGGTTAGGTTGGGTTAGGTTAGGTTAGGTTACGTTAGATTAGGTTAGGTTAGGTTACGTTAGGTTATGTTAGGTTAGGTTAGGTTACGTTAGGTTAGGTTAGGTCAGGTAAGGTTAGGTTACGTTAGAATAGGTTAGGTTAGGTTACGTTAGGTTAGGTTAGGTTTGGTTAGGTTAGGTTAGGTTAGCTTAGGTTAGGTTAGGTTGGGTTGGGTTGGGTTAGGTTGGGTTAGGTTAGGTTAGGTTAGGTTGGGTTAGGTTAGGTTAGTTTAGGTTAGGTTAGGTTAGGTTAGGTTGGGTTGGGTTGGGCTGGGTTGGGTTAGGTTAGGTTAGGTTAGGCAAGGTTAGGTTAGGTTAGGTTAGGTTAGGTTAAGGTATGAACCGTCGTAAAACCGCATTAAACAATGTCACTTAGTGAGATGCAGTGTTTTTCACCTTTACAAGTTGGGAACTGTGATATCTAATGTCAAAGCGCTTGAAACCGTCGTAATGTTGTAGAAAGCAATGTAAAGTATCGAGTAAAACGTTTTCTAACGATAGAAGTGCGAAGGTCATGTTAGGTTGAGTTATGTTAGTTTAAGCTAGGTAGCGTCGTGAAACTACCAAAAACAACGTCATCTAACGAGATAGTGTTGTTTTATTGCGAGTACGAAACTGCGATAGGTGAAATGTTGTGAAAGCACACAAAACGGCATGAACAAGCCAAATACTGCGTGTTGTACCGTTACAAGTGCGAAACTGCTATGTTGTGATATTCTCGTTAAAGCGCATGCAAGCATCGTGAAACCTTAAAGAACGATGTCATTTAGCGAGATACAGCGTTCTGTACTGCAATAAGTTGGTGAAAAACTGTGAGGTTATGCAAATATCCTAATTGTGAACGAAATAGTGTAATAGAGCGTTTTTTAATACAAGTGCGAATGTTGGTTAGGTTAAGATATGAACCGTCGTAAAACCGCATTAAACAATGTCACTTAGTGAGATGCAGTGTTTTTCACCATTACAAGTCGGGAACTGCGATATCTAATGTGAAAGCGCTTGCAAACGTCGTTAGGTTAGGTTAGGTTTGGTTAGGTTAGGTTAGGTTAGGTTACGTTAGGTTAGGTTTGGTTAGGTTAGGTTATGTTAGGTTAGGTTTGGTTAGGTTAGGTTAGGTCACGTTAGGTTAAGGTATGAACCGTCGTAAAACCGCAATAAACAATGTCACTTAGTGAGATGCAGTGTTTTTCACCTTTACAAGTTGGGAACTGCGATATCTAATGTGAAGGCGCTTGAAACCGTCGTAATGTTGTAGAAAGCAATGTAAAGTAGCGAGTAAAACGTTTTCTAACGATAGAAGTGCGAAGGTTATGTTAGGTTGAGTTATGTTAGTTTAAGCTAGGTAGCGTCGTGAAACCACCAAAAACGACGTCATCTAACGAGATAGTGTTGTTTTATTGCGAGTACGAAACTGCGATAGGTAAAATGTTGTGAAAGCACACAAAACGGCATGAACAAGCCAAATACTGCGTGTTGTACCGTTACAAGTGCGAAACTGCTATGTTGTGACATTCTCGGTAAAGCGCATGCAAGTATCGTGAAACCTTAAAGAACGATGTCATTTAGCGAGATACAGCATTCTGTACTGTAATAAGTTGGTGAGAAACTGTGAGGTCAAGCAAATATCGTAATTGTCAACAAAACAGTGTAATTGAGCGTCTTTAGATACAAGTGCGAATGTTAGGTTGGGTTGACATATCAACCGTCGTAAAACCGCATTAAACAATGTCACTTAGTGAGATGTAGTGTTTTTCAACATTACAAGTCGGGAACTACGATATCTAATGTGAAAGCGCATGAAACCGTCGTAATCTTGTAGAAAACATTGTAAAGTGGCGAGTAAAACGTTTTCTAACGATAGAAGTGCGAAGGTTAGGTTAGGTTAGTTTAAGCTAGGTAGCGTCGTGAAACTACCAAAAACGACGTCATCTAACGAGATAGTGTTGTTTTATAGCGAGTATTAAACTGCGATAGGTGAAATGTTGTGAAAGCACACAAAACGGCATGAACAA
>NW_027464656.1:385000-412500 GCF_043290135.1 Rhipicephalus microplus
CGTCTTTAGATACAAGTGCGAATGTTAGGTTAGGTTGACATATCAACCGTCGTAAAACCGCATTAAACAATGTCTCTTAGTGAGATGTAGTGTTTTTCAACATTACAAGTCGGGAACTACGATATCTAATGTGAAAGCGCATGAAACCGTCGTAATCTTGTAGAAAACATTGTAAAGTGGCGAGTAAAACGTTTTCTAACGATAGAAGTGCGAAGGTTAGGTTAGGTTAGGTTAGTTTAAGCTAGGTAGCGTCGTGAAACTACCAAAAACGACGTCATCTAACGAGATAGTGTTGTTTTATAGCGAGTATTAAACTGCGATAGGTGAAATGTTGTGAAAGCACACAAAACGGCATGAACAAGCCAAATACTGCGTGTTCTACCGTTACAAGTGCGAAACTGCTATATTGTGATATTCTCGTTAAAGCGCATGCAAGCATCGTGAAACCTTAAAGAACAATGTCATTTAGCGAGATACAGCGTTCTGTACTGCAATAAGTTGGTGAAAAACTGTGAGGTTTCAAATATCGTAATTGTGAACAAAACAGTGTAATAGAGCGTTTTTAGATACAAGTGCGAATGTTAGGTTATGTTAAGATATGAACCGTCGTAAAACCGCATTAAACAATGTCAATTACTGAGATGCAGTGTTTTTCACCATTAAAAGTGGGGAACTGCGATATTTAATGTGAAAGCGCTTGACACCGTCGTTAGGTTAGGTTAGGTTAGGTTAGGTTAGGTTTGGTTAGGTTAGGTTAGGTTAGGTTAGGTTAGATTAGGTTAGGTTGGGTTGAGTTGGGTTAGGTTAGGTTAGGTTAGGTTAGGTTGGGTTAGGTTAGGTTAGGTTAGGTTAGGTTACGTTAGGTTAGGTTAGGTTACGTTAGGTTAGGTTAGGTTAGGTTACGTTAGGTTAGGTTAGGTTAGGTAAGGATAATTTGGTTAGGTTAGGTAAGGTTAGGTTAAATTAGGTTAGGTTGGGTTGGGTGTTGTTGGGTTGGGTTGGGTTGGGTTAGGTTGGGTTAGGTTAGGTTAGGTTACGTTAGGTTAGGTTAGGTTAGGTTACCTTAGGTTATGTTAGGTTAGGTTAGGTTAGGTTACGTTAGGTTAGGTTAGGTCAGGTAAGGTTAGGTTACGTTAGAATAGGTTAGGTTAGGTTACGTTAGGTTAGGTTAAGTTAGGTTAGGTTAGGTTTGGTTAGGTTAGGTTAGGTTAGCTTAGGTTAGGTTAGGTTGGGTTGGGTTGGGTTAGGTTGGGTTAGGTTAGGTTAGGTTAGGTTAGGTTGGGTTAGGTTAGGATAGTTTAGGTTAGGTTAGGTTAGGTTAGGTTGGGTTGGGTTGGGTTAGGTTAGGTTAGGTTAGGTTAGGTAAGGTTAGGTTAGGTTAGGTTAGGTTAGGTTAGGTTAAGGTATGAACCGTCGTAAAACCGCATTAAACAATGTCACTTAGTGAGATGCAGTGTTTTTCACCTTTACAAGTTGGGAACTGTGATATCTAATGTGAAAGCGCTTGAAACCGTCGTAATGTTGTAGAAAGCAATGTAAAGTAGCGAGTAAAACGTTTTCTAACGATAGAAGTGCGAAGGTCATGTTAGGTTGAGTTATGTTAGTTTAAGCTAGGTAGCGTCATGCAACTACCAAAAACAACGTCATCTAACGAGATAGTGTTGTTGTATTGCGAGTACGAAACTGCGATAGGTGAAATGTTGTGAAAGCACACAAAACGGCATGAACAAGCCAAATACTGCGTGTTGTACCGTTACAAGTGCGAAACTGCTATGTTGTGATATTCTCGTTAAAGCGCATGCAAGCATCGTGAAACCTTAAAGAACGATGTCATTTAGCGAGATACAGCGTTCTGTACTGCAATAAGTTGGTGAAAAACTGTGAGGTTATGCAAATATCCTAATTGTGAACGAAACAGTGTAATAGAGCGTTTTTTAATACAAGTGCGAATGTTAGGTTAGGTTAAGATATGAACCGTCGTAAAACCGCATTAAACAATGTCACTTAGTGAGATGCAGTGTTTTTCACCATTACAAGTCGGGAACTGCGATATCTAATGTGAAAGCGCTTGCAAACGTCGTTAGGTTAGGTTAGGTTTGGTTAGGTTAGGTTAGGTTACGTTAGGTTAGGTTTGGTTAGGTTAGGTTAGGTTAGGTTATGTTAGGTTAGGTTGGGTTACGTTAGGTTAGGTTACGTTAGGTTAAGGTATGAACCGTCGTAAAACCGCAATAAACAATGTCACTTAGTGAGATGCAGTGTTTTTCACCTTTACAAGTTAGGAACTGCGATATCTAATGTGAAAGCGCTTGAAACCGTCGTAATGTTGTAGAAAACAATGTAAAGTAGCGAGTAAAACGTTTTCTAACGATAGAAGTGCGAAGGTTATGTTAGGTTGAGTTATGTTAGTTTAAGCTAGGTAGCATCGTGAAACCACCAAAAACGACGTCATCTAACGAGATAGTGTAGTTTTATTGCGAGTACGAAACTGCGATAGGTAAAATGTTGTGAAAGCACACAAAACGGCATGAACAAGCCAAATACTGCGTGTTGTACCGTTACAAGTGCGAAACTGCTATGTTGTGACATTCTCGGTAAAGCGCATGCAAGTATCGTGAAACCTTAAAGAACGATGTCATTTAGCGAGATACAGCGTTCTGTACTGTAATAAGTTGGTGAGAAACTGTGAGGTCAAGAAAATATCGTAATTGTGAACGAAACAGTGTAATTGAGCGTCTTTAGATACGAGTGCGAATGTTAGGTTAGGTTGACATATCAACCGTCGTAAAACCGCATTAAACAATGTCACTTAGTGAGATGTAGTGTTTTTCAACATTACAAGTCGGGAACTACGATATCTAATGTGAAAGCGCATGAAACCGTCGTAATCTTGTAGAAAACATTGTAAAGTGGCGAGTAAAACGTTTTCTAACGATAGAAGTGCGAAGGTTAGGTTAGGTTAGGTTAGGTTAGGTTAGTTTAAGCTAGGTAGCGTCGTGAAACTACCAAAAACGACGTCATCTAACGAGATAGTGTTGTTTTATAGCGAGTATTAAACTGCGATAGGTGAAATGTTGTGAAAGCACACAAAACAGCATGAACAAGCCAAATACTGCGTGTTGTACCGTTAAAAGTGCGAAACTGCTATATTGTGATATTCTCGTTAAAGCGCATGCAAGCATCGTGAAACCTTAAAGAACAATGTCATTTAGCGAGATACAGCGTTCTGTACTGCAATAAGTTGGTGAAAAACTGTGAGGTTATGCAAATATCGTAATTGTGAACAAAACAGTGTAATAGAGCGTTTTTAGATACAAGTGCGAATGTTAGGTTAGGTTAAGATATGAACCGTCGTAAAACCGCATTAAACAATGTCAATTACTGAGATGTAGTGTTTTTCACCTTTACAAGTTGGGAACTGCGATATCTAATGTGAAAGCGCTTGAAACCGTCGTAATGTTGTAGAAAGCAATGTAAAGTAGCGAGTAAAACGTTTTCTAACGATAGAAGTGCGAAGGTCATGTTAGGTTGAGTTATGTTAGTTTAAGCTAGGTAGCGTCGTGAAACCACCAAAAACGACGTCATCTAACGAGATAGTGTTGTTTTATTGCGAGTACGAAACTGCGATAGGTAAAATGTTGTGAAAGCACACAAAACGGCATGAACAAGCCAAATACTGCGTGTTGTACCGTTACAAGTGCGAAACTGCTATGTTGTGACATTCTCGGTAAAGCGCATGCAAGTATCGTGAAACCTTAAAGAACGATGTCATTTAGCGAGATACAGCGTTCTGTACTGTAATAAGTTGGTGAGAAACTGTGAGGTCAAGCAAATATCGTAATTGTGAACGAAACAGTGTAATTGAGCGTCTTTAGATACAAGTTCGAATGTTAGGTTAGGTTGACATATCAACCGTCGTAAAACCGCATTAAACAGTGTCACTTAGTGAGATGTAGTGTTTTTCAACATTACAAGTCGGGAACTACGATATCTAATGTGAAAGCGCATGAAACCGTCGTAATCTTGTAGAAAACATTGTAAAGTGGCGAGTAAAACGTTTTCTAACGATAGAAGTGCGAAGGGTAGGTTAGGTTAGGTTAGTTTAAGCTAGGTAGCGTCGTGAAACTACCAAAAACGACGTCATCTAACGAGATAGTGTTGTTTTATAGCGAGTATTAAACTGCGATAGGTGAAATGTTGTGAAAGCACACAAAACGGCATGAACAAGCCAAATACTGCGTGTTCTACCGTTACAAGTGCGAAACTGCTATATTGTGATATTCTCGTTAAAGCGTATGCAAGCATCGTGAAACCTTAAAGAACAATGTCATTTAGCGAGATACAGCGTTCTGTACTGCTTTAAGTTGGTGAAAAACTGTGAGGTTATGCAAATATCGTAATTGTGAACAAAACAGTGTAATAGAGCGTTTTTAGATACAAGTGCGAATGTTAGGTTACGTTAAGATATGAACCGTCGTAAAACCGCATTAAACAATGTCAATTACTGAGATGCAGTGTTTTTCACCATTAAAAGTGGGGAACTGCGATATTTAACGTGAAAGCGCTTGCAACCGTCGTTAGGTTAGGTTAGGTTAGGTTAGGTTAGGTTAGGTTAGGTTAGATTAGGTTAGGTTGGGTTGAGTTGGGTTAGGTTAGGTTAGGTTAGGTTAGGTTGGGTTAGGTTAGGTTAGTTTAGGTTAGGTTACGTTAGCTTAGGTTAGGTTACGTTAGGTTAGGTTAGGTTAGGTTACGTTAGGTTAGGTTAGGTTAGGTAAGGATAATTTGGTTAGGTTAGGTAAGGTTAGGTTAGGTTAGGTTAGGTTGGGTTGGGTGTTGTTGGGTTGGGTTGGGTTGGGTTAGGTTGGGTTAGGTTAGGTTAGGTTACGTTAGGTTATGTTAGGTTAGGTTACGTTAGGTTATGTTAGGTTAGGTTAGGTTACGTTAGGTTAGGTTAGGTCAGGTAAGGTTAGGTTACGTTAGAATAGGTTAGGTTAGGTTACGTTAGGTTAGGTTAAGTTAGGTTAGGTTAGGTTTGGTTAGGTAAGGTTAGGTTAGCTTAGGTTAGGTTAGGTTGGGTTGGGTTGGGTTAGGTTGGGTTAGGTTAGGTTAGGTTAGGTTAGGTTGGGTTAGGTTAGGTTAGTTTAGGTTAGGTTAGGTTAGGTTGGGTTGGGTTGGGTTAGGTTAGGTTAGGTTAGGTAAGGTTAGGTTAGGTTAGGTTAGGTTAGGTTATGTTAAGGTATGAACCGTCGTAAAACCGCATTAAACAATGTCACTTAGTGAGATGCAGTGTTTTTCACCTTTACAAGTTGGGAACTGTGATATCTAATGTGAAAGCGCTTGAAACCGTCGTAATGTTGTAGAAATCAATGTAAAGTAGCGAGTAAAACGTTTTCTAACGATAGAAGTGCGAAGGTAATGTTAGGTTGAGTTATGTTAGTTTAAGCTAGGTAGCGTCGTGAAACTACCAAAAACAACGTCATCTAACGAGATAGTGTTGTTTTATTGCGAGTACGAAACTGCGATAGGTGAAATGTGAAAGCACACAAAACGGCATGAACAAGCCAAATACTGCGTGTTGTACCGTTACAAGTGCGAAACTGCTATGTGGTGATATTCTCGTTAAAGCGCATGCAAGCATCGTGAAACCTTAAAGAACGATGTCATTTAGCGAGATACAGCGTTCTGTACTGCAATAAGTTGGTGAAAAACTGTGAGGTTATGCAAATATCCTAATTGTGAACGAAACAGTGTAAAAGAGCGTTTTTTTATTACAAGTGCGAATGTTAGGTTAGGTTAAGATATGAACCGTCGTAAAACCGCATTAAACAATGTCACTTAGTGAGATGCAGTGTTTTTCACCATTACAAGTCGGGAACTGCGATATCTAATGTGAAAGCGCTTGCAAACGTCGTTAGGTTAGGTTAGGTTAGGTTAGGTTAGGTGAGGTTAGGTTAGGTTAGGTTACGTTAGGTTAGGTTAGGTTAGGTTTGGTTTGGTTAGGTTAGGTTAGGTTAGGTTAGGGTATGTTAGGTAAGGTTTGGTTAGGTTATGTTAGGTTAGGTTGGTTTAGGTAAGGTTAGGTTAGGTTAAGATATGAACCGTCGTAAAACCACATTAAACAATGTCACTTAGTGAGATGCAGTGTTTTTCACCATTACAAGTCGGGAACTGCGATATCTAATGTGAAAGGGCTTGCAAACGTCGTTAGGTTAGGTTAGGTTAGGTTAGGTTAGGTTACGTTAGGTTAGGTTTGGTTAGGTTAGGTTAGGTTAGGTTATGTTAGGTTAGGTTGGGTTAGGTTAGGTTAGGTTAGGTTAGGTGAAGATATGAACCGCGCTAAAACCGCATTAAACAATGTCACTTAGTGAGATGCAGTGTTTTTCACCTTTACAAGTTGGGAACTGTGATATCTAATGTGAAAGCGCTTGAAACCGTCGTAATGTTGTAGAAATCAATGTAAAGTAGCGAGTAAAACGTTTTCTAACGATAGAAGTGCGAAGGTTATGTTAGGTTGAGTTATGTTAGTTTAAGCTAGGTAGCGTCGTGAAACCACCAAAAACGACGTCATCTAACGAGATAGTGTTGTTTTATATCGAGTACGAAACTGCGATAGGTAAAATGTTGTGAAAGCACACAAAACGGCATGAACAAGCCAAATACTGCGTGTTGTACCGTTACAAGTGCGAAACTGCTATGTTGTGACATTCTCGGTAAAGCGCATGCAAGTATCGTGAAACCTTAAAGAACGATGTCATTTAGCGAGATACAGCATTCTGTACTGTAATAAGTTGGTGAGAAACTGTGAGGTCAAGCAAATATCGTAATTGTGAACGAAACAGTGTAATTGAGCGTCTTTAGATACAAGTGCGAATGTTAGGTTAGGTTGACATAGCAACCGTCGTAAAACCACATTAAACAATGTCACTTAGTGAGATGTAGTGTTTTTCAACATTACAAGTCGGGAACTACGATATCTAATGTGAAAGCGCATGAAACCGTCGTAATCTTGTAGAAAACATTGTAAAGTTGTGAGTAAAATGTTTTCTAACGATAGAAGTGCGAATGTTAGGTTAGGTTAGGTTAGTTTAAGCTAGGTAGCGTCGTGAAACTACCAAAAACGACATCTAACGAGATAGTGTTGTTTTATTGCGAGTATTAAACTGCGATAGGTGAAATGTTGTGAAAGCACACAAAACGGCATGAACAAGCCAAATACTGCGTGTTCTACCGTTACAAGTGCGAAACTGCTATATTGTGATATTCTCGTTAAAGCGCATGCAAGCATCGTGAAACCTTAAAGAACAATGTCATTTAGCGAGATACAGCGTTCTGTACTGCAATAAGTTGGTGAAAAACTGTGAGGTTATGCAAATATCGTAATTGTGAACGAAACAGTGTAATAGAGCGTTTTTCAATACAAGTACGAATGTTAGGTTAGGTTAAGATATGAACCGTCGTAAAACCGCATTAAACAATGTCACTTAGTGAGATGCAGTGTTTTTCACCATTACAAGTCGGGAACTGCGATATCTAATGTGAAAGCGCTTGCAAACGTCGTTAGGTTAGGTTAGGTTAGGTTAGGTTAGGTTAGGTTAGGTTAGGTTATGTTAGGTTAGGTTGGGTTAGGTTAGGTTAGGTTAGGTTAGGTTAAGATATGAACCGCGCTAAAACCGCATTAAACAATGTCACTTAGTGAGATGCAGTGTTTTTCACCTTTACAAGTTGGGAACTGCGATATCTAATGTGAAAGCGCTTGAAACCATCGTAATGTTGTAGAATGCAATGTAAAGTAGCGAGTAAAACGCTTTCTAACGATAGAAGTGCGAAGGTTATGTTAGGTTGAGTTATGTTAGTTTAAGCTAGGTAGCGTCGTGAAACCACCAAAAACGACGTCATCTAACGAGATAGTGTTGTTTTATTGCGAGTACGAAACTGCGATAGGTAAAATGTTGTGAAAGCACACAAAATGGCATGAACAAGCCAAATACTGCGTGTTGTACCGTTACAAGTGCGAAAGTGCTATGTTGTGACATTCTCGGTAAAGCGCATGCAAGTATCGTGAAACCTTAAAGAACGATGTCATTTAGCGAGATACAGCGTTCTGTACTGTAATAAGTTGGTGAGAAACTGTGAGGTCAAGCAAATATCGTAATTGTGAACGAAACAGTGTAATTGAGCGTCTTTAGATACAAGTGCGAATGTTAGGTTAGGTTGACATATCAACCGTCGTAAAACCGCATTAAACAATGTCACTTAGTGAGATGTAGTGTTTTTCAACATTACAAGTCGGGAACTACGATATCTGATGTGAAAGCGCATGAAACCGTCGTAATCTTGTAGAAAACATTGTAAAGTGGCGAGTAAAACGTTTTCTAACGATAGAAGTGCGAAGTTTAGGTTAGGTTAGGTTAGTTTAAGCTAGGTAGCGTCGTGAAACTACCAAAAACGACGTCATCTAACGAGATGGTGTTGTTTTATAGCGAGTATTAAACTGCGATAAGTGAAATGTTGTGAAAGCACACAAAACGGCATGAACAAGCCAAATACTGCGTGTTCTACCGTTACAAGTGCGAAACTGCTATATTGTGATATTCTCGTTAAAGCGCATGCAAGCATCGTGAAACCTTAAAGAACAATGTCATTTAGCGAGATACAGCGTTCTGTACTGCAATAAGTTGGTGAAAAACTGTGAGGTTATGCAAGTATCGTAATTGTGAACAAAACAGTGTAATAGAGCGTTTTTAGATACAAGTGCGAATGTTAGGTTAGGTTAAGATATGAACCGTCGTAAAACCGCATTAAACAATGTCAATTACTGAGATGTAGTGTTTTTCACCATTAAAAGTGGGGAACTGCGATAATTAATGTGAAAGCGCTTGCAACCGTCGTTAGGTTAGGTTAGGTTAGGTTAGGTTTGGTTAGGTTAGGTTAGGTTAGGCTAGGTTAGATTAGGTTAGGTTGGGTTGAGTTGGGTTAGGTTAGGTTAGGTTAGGTTAGGTTGGGTTAGGTTAGGTTAGGTTAGGTTAGGTTACGTTAGGTTAGGTTAGGTTACGTTAGGTTAGGTTAGGTTAGGTTAGGTAAGGATAATTTGGTTAGGTTAGGTAAGGTTAGGTTAGGTTAGGTTAGGTTGGGTTGGGTGTTGTTGGGTTGGGTTGGGTTGGGTTAGGTTAGGTTGGGTTAGGTTAGGTTAGGTTACGTTAGGTTAGGTTAGGTTAGGTTACGTTAGGTTATGTTAGGTTAGGTTAGGTTTCGTTAGGTTAGGTTAGGTCAGGTAAGGTTAGGTTACGTTAGAATGGGTTAGGTTAGGTTACGTTAGGTTAGGTTAAGTTAGGTTAGGTTAGGTTTGGTTAGGTTAGGTTAGGTTAGCTTAGGTTAGGTTAGGTTGGGTTGGGTTGGGTTGGGTTTGGTTAGGTTAGGTTAGGTTAGGTTAGGTTGGGTTAGGTTAGGTTAGTTTAGGTTAGGTTAGGTTAGGTTAGGTTGGGTTGGGTTGGGTTAGGTTAGGTTAGGTTAGGTAAGGTTAGGTTAGGTTAGGTTAGGTTAGGTTAGGTTAAGGTATGAACCGTCGCAAAACCGCATTAAACAATGTCACTTAGTGAGATGCAGTGTTTTTCACCTTTACAAGTTGGGAACTGTGATATCTAATGTCAAAGCGCTTGAAACCGTCGTAATGTTGTAGAAAGCAATGTAAAGTAGCGAGTAAAACGTTTTCTAACGATAGAAGTGCGAAGGTCATAATAGGTTGATATGTTAGTTTAAGCTAGGTAGCGTCGTGAAACTACCAAAAACAACGTCATCTAACGAGATAGTGTTGTTTTATTGCGAGTACGAAACTGCGATAGGTGAAATGTGAAAGCACACAAAACGGCATGAACAAGCCAAATACTGCGTGTTGTACCGTTACAAGTGCGAAACTCCTATGTTGTGATATTCTCGTTAAAGCGCATGCAAGCATCGTGAAACCTTAAAGAACGATGTCATTTAGCGAGATACAGCGTTCTGTACTGCAATAAGTTGGTGAAAAACTGTGAGGTTATGCAAATATCCTAATTGTGAACGAAACAGTGTAATAGAGCGTTTTTATTACAAGTGCGAATGTTAGGTTAGGTTAAGATATGAACCGTCGTAAAACCGCATTAAACAATGTCACTTAGTGAGATGCAGTGTTTTTCACCATTACAAGTCGGGAACTGCGATATCTAATGTGAAAGCGCTTGCAAACGTCGTTAGGTTGGGCTAGGTTTGGTTAGGTTAGGTTAGGTTACGTTAGGTTAGGTTAGGTTAGGTTAGGTAATGTTAGGTTAGGTTGGGTTAGGTTAGGTTAGGTTACGTTAGGTTAAGGTATGAACCGTCGTAAAACCGCAATAAACAATGTCACTTAGTGAGATGCAGTGTTTTTCACCTTTACAAGTTAGGAACTGCGATATCTAATGTGAAAGCGCTTGAAACCGTCGTAATGTTGTAGAAAGCAATGTTAAGTAGCGAGTAAAACGTTTTCTAACGATAGAAGTGCGAAGGTTATGTTAGGTTGAGTTATGTTAGTTTAAGCTAGGTAGCGTCGTGAAACCACCAAAAACGACGTCATCTAACGAGATAGTGTAGTTTTATTGCGAGTACAAAACTGCGATAGGTAAAATGTTGTGAAAGCACACAAAACGGCATGAACAAGCCAAATACTGCGTGTTGTACCGTTACAAGTGCGAAACTGCTATGTTGTGACATTCTCGGTAAAGCGCATGCAAGTATCGTGAAACCTTAAAGAACGATGTCATTTAGCGAGATACAGCGTTCTGTACTGTAATAAGTTGATGAGAAACTGTGAGGTCAAGCAAATATCGTAATTGTGAACGAAACAGTGTAATTGAGCGTCTTTAGATACAAGTGCGAATGTTAGGTTAGGTTGACATATCAACCGTCGTAAAACCGCATTAAACAATGTCACTTAGTGAGATGTAGTGTTTTTCAACATTACAAGTCGGGAACTACGATATCTAATGTGAAAGCGCATGAAACCGTCGTAATCTTGTAGAAAACATTGTAAAGTGGCGAGTAAAACGTTTTCTAACGATAGAAGTGCGAAGGTTAGGTTAGGTTAGGTTAGGTTAGTTTAAGCTAGGTAGCGTCGTGAAACTACCAAAAACGACGTCATCTAACGAGATAGTGTTGTTTTATAGCGAGTATTAAACTGCGATAGGTGAAATGTTGTGAAAGCACACAAAACGGCATGAACAACCCAAGTACTGCGTGTTGTACCGTTACAAGTGCGAAACTGCTATATTGTGATATTCTCGTTAAAGCGCATGCAAGCATCGTGAAACCTTAAAGAACAATGTCATTTAGCGAGATACAGCGTTCTGTACTGCAATAAGTTGGTGAAAAACTGTGAGGTTATGCAAATATCGTAATTGTGAACAAAACAGTGTAATAGAGCGTTTTTAGATACAAGTGCGAATGTTAGGTTAGGTTAAGATATGAACCGTCGTAAAACCGCATTAAACAATGTCAATTACTGAGATGCAGTGTTTTTCACCATTAAAAGTGGGGAACTGCGATATTTAATGTGAAAGCGCTTGCAACCGTCGTTAGGTTAGGTTAGGTTAGGTTAGGTTAGGTTAGATTAGGTTTGGTTAGGTTAGGTTAGGTTAGGTTAGGTTAGATTAGGTTAGGTTGGGTTAGGTTAGGTTGGGTTAGGTTGGGTTAGGTTAGGTTAGGTTAGGTTAGGTTACGTTAGGTTAGGTTAGGTTACGTTAGGTTAGGTTAGGTTACGTTAGGTTAGGTTAGGTTAGGTAAGGATAATTTGGTTAGGTTAGGTAAGGTTAGGTTAGGTTAGGTAAGGTTGGGTTGGGTGTTGTTGGGTTGGGTTGGGTTGGGTTAGGTTAGGTTAGGTTACGTTAGGTTAGGTTAGGTTAGGTTACGTTAGGTTATGTTGGGTTAGGTTAGGTTACGTTAGGTTAGGTTAGGTCAGGTAAGGTTAGGTTACGTTAGAATAGGTTAGGTTAGGTTACGTTAGGTTAGGTTAAGTTAGGTTAGGTTTGGTTAGGTTAGGTTAGGTCAGCTTAGGTTAGGTTAGGTTGGGTTGGGTTGGGTTAGGTTGGGTTAGGTTAGGTTAGGTTAGGTTAGGTTGGGTTAGGTTAGGTTAGTTTAGGTTAGGTTAGGTTAGGTTAGGTTGGGTTGGGTTGGGTTAGGTTAGGTTAGGTTAGGTAAGGTTAGGTTAGGTTAGGTTAGGTTAGGTTAAGATATGAACCGTCGTAAAACCGCATTAAACAATGTCAATTACTGAGATGTAGTGTTTTTCACCTTTACAAGTTGGGAACTGCGATATCTAATGTGAAAGCGCTTGAAACCGTCGTAATGTTGTAGAAAGCAATGTAAAGTAGCGAGTAAAACGTTTTCTAACGATAGAAGTGCGAAGGTTATGTTAGGTTGAGTTATGTTAGTTTAAGCTAGGTAGCGTCGTGAAACCACCAAAAACGACGTCATCTAACGAGATAGTGTAGTTTTATTGCGAGTACGAAACTGCGATAGGTAAAATGTTGTGAAAGCACACAAAACGGCATGAACAAGCCAAATACTGCGTGTTGTACCGTTACAAGTGCGAAACTGCTATGTTGTGACATTCTCGGTAAAGCGCATGCAATTATCGTGAAACCTTAAAGAACGATGTCATTTAGCGAGATACAGCGTTCTGTACTGTAATAAGTTGGTGAGAAACTGTGAGGTCAAGCAAATATCGTAATTGTGAACGAAACAGTGTAATTGAGCGTCTTTAGATACAAGTGCGAATGTTAGGTTAGGTTGACATATCAACCGTCGTAAAACCGCATTAAACAATGTCACTTAGTGAGATGTAGTGTTTTTCACCTTTACAAGTTGGGAACTGCGATATCTAATGTGAAAGCGCTTGAAACCGTCGTAATGTTGTAGAAAGCAATGTAAAGTAGCGAGTAAAACATTTTCTAACGATAGAAGTGCGAAAGTTATGTTAGGTTGAGTTATGTTAGTTTAAGCTAGGTAGCGTCGTGAAACCACCAAAAACGACGTCATCTAACGAGATAGTGTAGTTTTATTGCGAGTACGAAACTGCGATAGGTAAAATGTTGTGAAAGCACACAAAACGGCATGAACAAGCCAAATACTGCGTGTTGTACCGTTACAAGTGCGAAACTGCTATGTTGTGACATTCTCGGTAAAGCGCATGCAAGTATCGTGAAACCTTAAAGAACGATGTCATTTAGCGAGATACAGCGTTCTGTACTGTAATAAGTTGGTGAGAAACTGTGAGGTCAAGCAAATATCGTAATTGTGAACGAAACAGTGTAATAGAGCGTTTTTAGATACAAGTGCGAATGTTAGGTTAGGTTAAGATATGAACCGTCGTAAAACCGCATTAAACAATGTCAATTACTGAGATGCAGTGTTTTTCACCATTAAAAGTGGGGAACTGCGATATTTAATGTGAAAGCGCTTGACACCGTCGTTAGGTTAGGTTAGGTTAGGTTAGGTTAGGTTTGGTTAGGTTAGGTTAGGTTAGGTTAGGTTAGATTAGGTTAGGTTGGGTTGAGTTGGGTTAGGTTAGGTTAGGTTAGGTTAGGTTGGGTTAGGTTAGGTTAGGTTAGGTTAGGTTAGGTTACGTTAGGTTAGGTTAGGTTACGTTAGGTTAGGTTAGGTTAGGTTACGTTAGGTTAGGTTAGGTTAGGTAAGGATAATTTGGTTAGGTTAGGTAAGGTTAGGTTAAATTAGGTTAGGTTGGGTTGGGTGTTGTTGGGTTGGGTTGGGTTGGGTTAGGTTGGGTTAGGTTAGGTTAGGTTACGTTAGGTTAGGTTAGGTTAGGTTACCTTAGGTTATGTTAGGTTAGGTTAGGTTAGGTTACGTTAGGTTAGGTTAGGTCAGGTAAGGTTAGGTTACGTTAGAATAGGTTAGGTTAGGTTACGTTAGGTTAGGTTAAGTTAGGTTAGGTTAGGTTTGGTTAGGTTAGGTTAGGTTAGCTTAGGTTAGGTTAGGTTGGGTTGGGTTGGGTTAGGTTGGGTTAGGTTAGGTTAGGTTAGGTTAGGTTGGGTTAGGTTAGGATAGTTTAGGTTAGGTTAGGTTAGGTTAGGTTGGGTTGGGTTGGGTTAGGTTAGGTTAGGTTAGGTTAGGTAAGGTTAGGTTAGGTTAGGTTAGGTTAGGTTAAGGTATGAACCGTCGTAAAACCGCATTAAACAATGTCACTTAGTGAGATGCAGTGTTTTTCACCTTTACAAGTTGGGAACTGTGATATCTAATGTGAAAGCGCTTGAAACCGTCGTAATGTTGTAGAAAGCAATGTAAAGTAGCGAGTAAAACGTTTTCTAACGATAGAAGTGCGAAGGTCATGTTAGGTTGAGTTATGTTAGTTTAAGCTAGGTAGCGTCATGCAACTACCAAAAACAACGTCATCTAACGAGATAGTGTTGTTGTATTGCGAGTACGAAACTGCGATAGGTGAAATGTTGTGAAAGCACACAAAACGGCATGAACAAGCCAAATACTGCGTGTTGTACCGTTACAAGTGCGAAACTGCTATGTTGTGATATTCTCGTTAAAGCGCATGCAAGCATCGTGAAACCTTAAAGAACGATGTCATTTAGCGAGATACAGCGTTCTGTACTGCAATAAGTTGGTGAAAAACTGTGAGGTTATGCAAATATCCTAATTGTGAACGAAACAGTGTAATAGAGCGTTTTTTAATACAAGTGCGAATGTTAGGTTAGGTTAAGATATGAACCGTCGTAAAACCGCATTAAACAATGTCACTTAGTGAGATGCAGTGTTTTTCACCATTACAAGTCGGGAACTGCGATATCTAATGTGAAAGCGCTTGCAAACGTCGTTAGGTTAGGTTAGGTTTGGTTAGGTTAGGTTAGGTTACGTTAGGTTAGGTTTGGTTAGGTTAGGTTAGGTTAGGTTATGTTAGGTTAGGTTGGGTTACGTTAGGTTAGGTTACGTTAGGTTAAGGTATGAACCGTCGTAAAACCGCAATAAACAATGTCACTTAGTGAGATGCAGTGTTTTTCACCTTTACAAGTTAGGAACTGCGATATCTAATGTGAAAGCGCTTGAAACCGTCGTAATGTTGTAGAAAACAATGTAAAGTAGCGAGTAAAACGTTTTCTAACGATAGAAGTGCGAAGGTTATGTTAGGTTGAGTTATGTTAGTTTAAGCTAGGTAGCATCGTGAAACCACCAAAAACGACGTCATCTAACGAGATAGTGTAGTTTTATTGCGAGTACGAAACTGCGATAGGTAAAATGTTGTGAAAGCACACAAAACGGCATGAACAAGCCAAATACTGCGTGTTGTACCGTTACAAGTGCGAAACTGCTATGTTGTGACATTCTCGGTAAAGCGCATGCAAGTATCGTGAAACCTTAAAGAACGATGTCATTTAGCGAGATACAGCGTTCTGTACTGTAATAAGTTGGTGAGAAACTGTGAGGTCAAGCAAATATCGTAATTGTGAACGAAACAGTGTAATTGAGCGTCTTTAGATACGAGTGCGAATGTTAGGTTAGGTTGACATATCAACCGTCGTAAAACCGCATTAAACAATGTCACTTAGTGAGATGTAGTGTTTTTCAACATTACAAGTCGGGAACTACGATATCTAATGTGAAAGCGCATGAAACCGTCGTAATCTTGTAGAAAACATTGTAAAGTGGCGAGTAAAACGTTTTCTAACGATAGAAGTGCGAAGGTTAGGTTAGGTTAGGTTAGGTTAGGTTAGTTTAAGCTAGGTAGCGTCGTGAAACTACCAAAAACGACGTCATCTAACGAGATAGTGTTGTTTTATAGCGAGTATTAAACTGCGATAGGTGAAATGTTGTGAAAGCACACAAAACAGCATGAACAAGCCAAATACTGCGTGTTGTACCGTTAAAAGTGCGAAACTGCTATATTGTGATATTCTCGTTAAAGCGCATGCAAGCATCGTGAAACCTTAAAGAACAATGTCATTTAGCGAGATACAGCGTTCTGTACTGCAATAAGTTGGTGAAAAACTGTGAGGTTATGCAAATATCGTAATTGTGAACAAAACAGTGTAATAGAGCGTTTTTAGATACAAGTGCGAATGTTAGGTTAGGTTAAGATATGAAGCGTCGTAAAACCGCATTAAACAATGTCAATTACTGAGATGTAGTGTTTTTCACCTTTACAAGTTGGGAACTGCGATATCTAATGTGAAAGCGCTTGAAACCGTCGTAATGTTGTAGAAAGCAATGTAAAGTAGCGAGTAAAACGTTTTCTAACGATAGAAGTGCGAAGGTCATGTTAGGTTGAGTTATGTTAGTTTAAGCTAGGTAGCGTCGTGAAACCACCAAAAACGACGTCATCTAACGAGATAGTGTTGTTTTATTGCGAGTACGAAACTGCGATAGGTAAAATGTTGTGAAAGCACACAAAACGGCATGAACAAGCCAAATACTGCGTGTTGTACCGTTACAAGTGCGAAACTGCTATGTTGTGACATTCTCGGTAAAGCGCATGCAAGTATCGTGAAACCTTAAAGAACGATGTCATTTAGCGAGATACAGCGTTCTGTACTGTAATAAGTTGGTGAGAAACTGTGAGGTCAAGCAAATATCGTAATTGTGAACGAAACAGTGTAATTGAGCGTCTTTAGATACAAGTTCGAATGTTAGGTTAGGTTGACATATCAACCGTCGTAAAACCGCATTAAACAGTGTCACTTAGTGAGATGTAGTGTTTTTCAACATTACAAGTCGGGAACTACGATATCTAATGTGAAAGCGCATGAAACCGTCGTAATCTTGTAGAAAACATTGTAAAGTGGCGAGTAAAACGTTTTCTAACGATAGAAGTGCGAAGGGTAGGTTAGGTTAGGTTAGTTTAAGCTAGGTAGCGTCGTGAAACTACCAAAAACGACGTCATCTAACGAGATAGTGTTGTTTTATAGCGAGTATTAAACTGCGATAGGTGAAATGTTGTGAAAGCACACAAAACGGCATGAACAAGCCAAATACTGCGTGTTCTACCGTTACAAGTGCGAAACTGCTATATTGTGATATTCTCGTTAAAGCGTATGCAAGCATCGTGAAACCTTAAAGAACAATGTCATTTAGCGAGATACAGCGTTCTGTACTGCTTTAAGTTGGTGAAAAACTGTGAGGTTATGCAAATATCGTAATTGTGAACAAAACAGTGTAATAGAGCGTTTTTAGATACAAGTGCGAATGTTAGGTTACGTTAAGATATGAACCGTCGTAAAACCGCATTAAACAATGTCAATTACTGAGATGCAGTGTTTTTCACCATTAAAAGTGGGGAACTGCGATATTTAACGTGAAAGCGCTTGCAACCGTCGTTAGGTTAGGTTAGGTTAGGTTAGGTTAGGTTAGGTTAGATTAGGTTAGGTTGGGTTGAGTTGGGTTAGGTTAGGTTAGGTTAGGTTAGGTTGGGTTAGGTTAGGTTAGTTTAGGTTAGGTTACGTTAGCTTAGGTTAGGTTACGTTAGGTTAGGTTAGGTTAGGTTACGTTAGGTTAGGTTAGGTTAGGTAAGGATAATTTGGTTAGGTTAGGTAAGGTTAGGTTAGGTTAGGTTAGGTTGGGTTGGGTGTTGTTGGGTTGGGTTGGGTTGGGTTAGGTTGGGTTAGGTTAGGTTAGGTTACGTTAGGTTATGTTAGGTTAGGTTACGTTAGGTTATGTTAGGTTAGGTTAGGTTACGTTAGGTTAGGTTAGGTCAGGTAAGGTTAGGTTACGTTAGAATAGGTTAGGTTAGGTTACGTTAGGTTAGGTTAAGTTAGGTTAGGTTAGGTTTGGTTAGGTAAGGTTAGGTTAGCTTAGGTTAGGTTAGGTTGGGTTGGGTTGGGTTAGGTTGGGTTAGGTTAGGTTAGGTTAGGTTAGGTTGGGTTAGGTTAGGTTAGTTTAGGTTAGGTTAGGTTAGGTTGGGTTGGGTTGGGTTAGGTTAGGTTAGGTTAGGTAAGGTTAGGTTAGGTTAGGTTAGGTTAGGTAAGGTTAAGGTATGAACCGTCGTAAAACCGCATTAAACAATGTCACTTAGTGAGATGCAGTGTTTTTCACCTTTACAAGTTGGGAACTGTGATATCTAATGTGAAAGCGCTTGAAACCGTCGTAATGTTGTAGAAATCAATGTAAAGTAGCGAGTAAAACGTTTTCTAACGATAGAAGTGCGAAGGTAATGTTAGGTTGAGTTATGTTAGTTTAAGCTAGGTAGCGTCGTGAAACTACCAAAAACAACGTCATCTAACGAGATAGTGTTGTTTTATTGCGAGTACGAAACTGCGATAGGTGAAATGTGAAAGCACACAAAACGGCATGAACAAGCCAAATACTGCGTGTTGTACCGTTACAAGTGCGAAACTGCTATGTGGTGATATTCTCGTTAAAGCGCATGCAAGCATCGTGAAACCTTAAAGAACGATTTCATTTAGCGAGATACAGCGTTCTGTACTGCAATAAGTTGGTGAAAAACTGTGAGGTTATGCAAATATCCTAATTGTGAACGAAACAGTGTAAAAGAGCGTTTTTTTATTACAAGTGCGAATGTTAGGTTAGGTTAAGATATGAACCGTCGTAAAACCGCATTAAACAATGTCACTTAGTGAGATGCAGTGTTTTTCACCATTACAAGTCGGGAACTGCGATATCTAATGTGAATGCGCTTGCAAACGTCGTTAGGTTAGGTTAGGTTAGGTTAGGTGAGGTTAGGTTAGGTTAGGTTACGTTAGGTTAGGTTAGGTTAGGTTTGGTTTGGTTAGGTTAGGTTAGGTTAGGTTAGGGTATGTTAGGTAAGGTTTGGTTAGGTTAGGTTAGGTTAGGTTGGTTTAGGTAAGGTTAGGTTAGGTTAAGATATGAACCGTCGTAAAACCACATTAAACAATGTCACTTAGTGAGATGCAGTGTTTTTCACCATTACAAGTCGGGAACTGCGATATCTAATGTGAAAGGGCTTGCAAACGTCGTTAGGTTAGGTTAGGTTAGGTTAGGTTAGGTTACGTTAGGTTAGGTTTGGTTAGGTTAGGTTAGGTTAGGTTATGTTAGGTTAGGTTGGGTTAGGTTAGGTTAGGTTAGGTTAGGTGAAGATATGAACCGCGCTAAAACCGCATTAAACAATGTCACTTAGTGAGATGCAGTGTTTTTCACCTTTACAAGTTGGGAACTGTGATATCTAATGTGAAAGCGCTTGAAACCGTCGTAATGTTGTAGAAATCAATGTAAAGTAGCGAGTAAAACGTTTTCTAACGATAGAAGTGCGAAGGTTATGTTAGGTTGAGTTATGTTAGTTTAAGCTAGGTAGCGTCGTGAAACCACCAAAAACGACGTCATCTAACGAGATAGTGTTGTTTTATATCGAGTACGAAACTGCGATAGGTAAAATGTTGTGAAAGCACACAAAACGGCATGAACAAGCCAAATACTGCGTGTTGTACCGTTACAAGTGCGAAACTGCTATGTTGTGACATTCTCGGTAAAGCGCATGCAAGTATCGTGAAACCTTAAAGAACGATGTCATTTAGCGAGATACAGCATTCTGTACTGTAATAAGTTGGTGAGAAACTGTGAGGTCAAGCAAATATCGTAATTGTGAACGAAACAGTGTAATTGAGCGTCTTTAGATACAAGTGCGAATGTTAGGTTAGGTTGACATAGCAACCGTCGTAAAACCACATTAAACAATGTCACTTAGTGAGATGTAGTGTTTTTCAACATTACAAGTCGGGAACTACGATATCTAATGTGAAAGCGCATGAAACCGTCGTAATCTTGTAGAAAACATTGTAAAGTTGTGAGTAAAATGTTTTCTAACGATAGAAGTGCGAATGTTAGGTTAGGTTAGGTTAGTTTAAGCTAGGTAGCGTCGTGAAACTACCAAAAACGACATCTAACGAGATAGTGTTGTTTTATTGCGAGTATTAAACTGCGATAGGTGAAATGTTGTGAAAGCACACAAAACGGCATGAACAAGCCAAATACTGCGTGTTCTACCGTTACAAGTGCGAAACTGCTATATTGTGATATTCTCGTTAAAGCGCATGCAAGCATCGTGAAACCTTAAAGAACAATGTCATTTAGCGAGATACAGCGTTCTGTACTGCAATAAGTTGGTGAAAAACTGTGAGGTTATGCAAATATCGTAATTTTGAACGAAACAGTGTAATAGAGCGTTTTTCAATACAAGTACGAATGTTAGGTTAGGTTAAGATATGAACCGTCGTAAAACCGCATTAAACAATGTCACTTAGTGAGATGCAGTGTTTTTCACCATTACAAGTCGGGAACTGCGATATCTAATGTGAAAGCGCTTGCAAACGTCGTTAGGTTAGGTTAGGTTAGGTTAGGTTAGGTTAGGTTAGGTTATGTTAGGTTAGGTTGGGTTAGGTTAGGTTAGGTTAGGTTAGGTTAAGATATGAACCGCGCTAAAACCGCATTAAACAATGTCACTTAGTGAGATGCAGTGTTTTTCACCTTTACAAGTTGGGAACTGCGATATCTAATGTGAAAGCGCTTGAAACCATCGTAATGTTGTAGAATGCAATGTAAAGTAGCGAGTAAAACGCTTTCTAACGATAGAAGTGCGAAGGTTATGTTAGGTTGAGTTATGTTAGTTTAAGCTAGGTAGCGTCGTGAAACCACCAAAAACGACGTCATCTAACGAGATAGTGTTGTTTTATTGCGAGTACGAAACTGCGATAGGTAAAATGTTGTGAAAGCACACAAAATGGCATGAACAAGCCAAATACTGCGTGTTGTACCGTTACAAGTGCGAAAGTGCTATGTTGTGACATTCTCGGTAAAGCGCATGCAAGTATCGTGAAACCTTAAAGAACGATGTCATTTAGCGAGATACAGCGTTCTGTACTGTAATAAGTTGGTGAGAAACTGTGAGGTCAAGCAAATATCGTAATTGTGAACGAAACAGTGTAATTGAGCGTCTTTAGATACAAGTGCGAATGTTAGGTTAGGTTGACATATCAACCGTCGTAAAACCGCATTAAACAATGTCACTTAGTGAGATGTAGTGTTTTTCAACATTACAAGTCGTGAACTACGATATCTGATGTGAAAGCGCATGAAACCGTCGTAATCTTGTAGAAAACATTGTAAAGTGGCGAGTAAAACGTTTTCTAACGATAGAAGTGCGAAGTTTAGGTTAGGTTAGGTTAGTTTAAGCTAGGTAGCGTCGTGAAACTACCAAAAACGACGTCATCTAACGAGATGGTGTTGTTTTATAGCGAGTATTAAACTGCGATAAGTGAAATGTTGTGAAAGCACACAAAACGGCATGAACAAGCCAAATACTGCGTGTTCTACCGTTACAAGTGCGAAACTGCTATATTGTGATATTCTCGTTAAAGCGCATGCAAGCATCGTGAAACCTTAAAGAACAATGTCATTTAGCGAGATACAGCGTTCTGTACTGCAATAAGTTGGTGAAAAACTGTGAGGTTATGCAAGTATCGTAATTGTGAACAAAACAGTGTAATAGAGCGTTTTTAGATACAAGTGCGAATGTTAGGTTAGGTTAAGATATGAACCGTCGTAAAACCGCATTAAACAATGTCAATTACTGAGATGTAGTGTTTTTCACCATTAAAAGTGGGGAACTGCGATAATTAATGTGAAAGCGCTTGCAACCGTCGTTAGGTTAGGTTAGGTTAGGTTAGGTTTGGTTAGGTTAGGTTAGGTTAGGCTAGGTTAGATTAGGTTAGGTTGGGTTGAGTTGGGTTAGGTTAGGTTAGGTTAGGTTAGGTTGGGTTAGGTTAGGTTAGGTTAGGTTAGGTTACGTTAGGTTAGGTTAGGTTACGTTAGGTTAGGTTAGGTTAGGTTAGGTAAGGATAATTTGGTTAGGTTAGGTAAGGTTAGGTTAGGTTAGGTTAGGTTGGGTTGGGTGTTGTTGGGTTGGGTTGGGTTGGGTTAGGTTAGGTTGGGTTAGGTTAGGTTAGGTTACGTTAGGTTAGGTTAGGTTAGGTTACGTTAGGTTATGTTAGGTTAGGTTAGGTTTCGTTAGGTTAGGTTAGGTCAGGTAAGGTTAGGTTACGTTAGAATGGGTTAGGTTAGGTTACGTTAGGTTAGGTTAAGTTAGGTTAGGTTAGGTTTGGTTAGGTTAGGTTAGGTTAGCTTAGGTTAGGTTAGGTTGGGTTGGGTTGGGTTGGGTTTGGTTAGGTTAGGTTAGGTTAGGTTAGGTTGGGTTAGGTTAGGTTAGTTTAGGTTAGGTTAGGTTAGGTTAGGTTGGGTTGGGTTGGGTTAGGTTAGGTTAGGTTAGGTAAGGTTAGGTTAGGTTAGGTTAGGTTAGGTTAGGTTAAGGTATGAACCGTCGCAAAACCGCATTAAACAATGTCACTTAGTGAGATGCAGTGTTTTTCACCTTTACAAGTTGGGAACTGTGATATCTAATGTCAAAGCGCTTGAAACCGTCGTAATGTTGTAGAAAGCAATGTAAAGTAGCGAGTAAAACGTTTTCTAACGATAGAAGTGCGAAGGTCATAATAGGTTGATATGTTAGTTTAAGCTAGGTAGCGTCGTGAAACTACCAAAAACAACGTCATCTAACGAGATAGTGTTGTTTTATTGCGAGTACGAAACTGCGATAGGTGAAATGTGAAAGCACACAAAACGGCATGAACAAGCCAAATACTGCGTGTTGTACCGTTACAAGTGCGAAACTCCTATGTTGTGATATTCTCGTTAAAGCGCATGCAAGCATCGTGAAACCTTAAAGAACGATGTCATTTAGCGAGATACAGCGTTCTGTACTGCAATAAGTTGGTGAAAAACTGTGAGGTTATGCAAATATCCTAATTGTGAACGAAACAGTGTAATAGAGCGTTTTTATTACAAGTGCGAATGTTAGGTTAGGTTAAGATATGAACCGTCGTAAAACCGCATTAAACAATGTCACTTAGTGAGATGCAGTGTTTTTCACCATTACAAGTCGGGAACTGCGATATCTAATGTGAAAGCGCTTGCAAACGTCGTTAGGTTGGGCTAGGTTTGGTTAGGTTAGGTTAGGTTACGTTAGGTTAGGTTAGGTTAGGTTAGGTAATGTTAGGTTAGGTTGGGTTAGGTTAGGTTAGGTTACGTTAGGTTAAGGTATGAACCGTCGTAAAACCGCAATAAACAATGTCACTTAGTGAGATGCAGTGTTTTTCACCTTTACAAGTTAGGAACTGCGATATCTAATGTGAAAGCGCTTGAAACCGTCGTAATGTTGTAGAAAGCAATGTTAAGTAGCGAGTAAAACGTTTTCTAACGATAGAAGTGCGAAGGTTATGTTAGGTTGAGTTATGTTAGTTTAAGCTAGGTAGCGTCGTGAAACCACCAAAAACGACGTCATCTAACGAGATAGTGTAGTTTTATTGCGAGTACAAAACTGCGATAGGTAAAATGTTGTGAAAGCACACAAAACGGCATGAACAAGCCAAATACTGCGTGTTGTACCGTTACAAGTGCGAAACTGCTATGTTGTGACATTCTCGGTAAAGCGCATGCAAGTATCGTGAAACCTTAAAGAACGATGTCATTTAGCGAGATACAGCGTTCTGTACTGTAATAAGTTGATGAGAAACTGTGAGGTCAAGCAAATATCGTAATTGTGAACGAAACAGTGTAATTGAGCGTCTTTAGATACAAGTGCGAATGTTAGGTTAGGTTGACATATCAACCGTCGTAAAACCGCATTAAACAATGTCACTTAGTGAGATGTAGTGTTTTTCAACATTACAAGTCGGGAACTACGATATCTAATGTGAAAGCGCATGAAACCGTCGTAATCTTGTAGAAAACATTGTAAAGTGGCGAGTAAAACGTTTTCTAACGATAGAAGTGCGAAGGTTAGGTTAGGTTAGGTTAGGTTAGTTTAAGCTAGGTAGCGTCGTGAAACTACCAAAAACGACGTCATCTAACGAGATAGTGTTGTTTTATAGCGAGTATTAAACTGCGATAGGTGAAATGTTGTGAAAGCACACAAAACGGCATGAACAACCCAAGTACTGCGTGTTGTACCGTTACAAGTGCGAAACTGCTATATTGTGATATTCTCGTTAAAGCGCATGCAAGCATCGTGAAACCTTAAAGAACAATGTCATTTAGCGAGATACAGCGTTCTGTACTGCAATAAGTTGGTGAAAAACTGTGAGGTTATGCAAATATCGTAATTGTGAACAAAACAGTGTAATAGAGCGTTTTTAGATACAAGTGCGAATGTTAGGTTAGGTTAAGATATGAACCGTCGTAAAACCGCATTAAACAATGTCAATTACTGAGATGCAGTGTTTTTCACCATTAAAAGTGGGGAACTGCGATATTTAATGTGAAAGCGCTTGCAACCGTCGTTAGGTTAGGTTAGGTTAGGTTAGGTTAGGTTAGATTAGGTTTGGTTAGGTTAGGTTAGGTTAGGTTAGGTTAGGTTAGATTAGGTTAGGTTGGGTTAGGTTAGGTTGGGTTAGGTTGGGTTAGGTTAGGTTAGGTTAGGTTAGGTTACGTTAGGTTAGGTTAGGTTACGTTAGGTTAGGTTAGGTTAGGTTACGTTAGGTTAGGTTAGGTTAGGTAAGGATAATTTGGTTAGGTTAGGTAAGGTTAGGTTAGGTTAGGTAAGGTTGGGTTGGGTGTTGTTGGGTTGGGTTGGGTTGGGTTAGGTTAGGTTAGGTTACGTTATTTATTTATTTTATTTATTTATAAATACTACAATCCCTAGTCGGGACTTTGGTAGGGTGGGAAGATGAACAATGCATGATCTGGTACTACGAAATGTGTGGAACAAGTGGTAGGCGTAACCAGGTCACATAATTCGTATGACATAAAACAGAAAGTGACCTATCAAAAAAATGAAACGCGGTTACACATCTGAACAATACACGTACGCATGCATACCAATACATATATAGCAATCCTCAATACAATTACGTGCACACAAGAACAAAATACCGAGTGTAGGTAAATAATATAGCAATAACGAAATGAAACACAAATACATGCATAGACCTTCAAGAATAAATGTGCACTCTTACTAAGTACGCATGTGTGCATATATACGAAATATAAATGAGATCCAGGTTCATGAACACAGACTAGAAGTAAAACTTGCCAATGAAGACTGTAACACTTGCTCATTTGTTAATAAATTCCAATCATTCACCGTTCTGGGGAAAAAAGAATATTTAAATGCATTATTTCGCGTTTGATGTGGTGTTAGTGTTCTATCATGCCGTAGTCTTGTGCTGTATCTAGAGGTGAGTGGCATAACAGAATATGTATCGACCTTAACATGCCCCATTAATATTTGGTAAAGAAACTTCAAACGTGAATGACGGTTTCTAGTGGATAGAGGTTGAAGCTTAGCTCTGGTTAACAGATCTGTTACTGATGTACGGTCATAGCGATTATATATAAATCGCACTGCTCTTTTCTGAATGGATTCCAGTTTATCAATATTTGTTTTGGTATATGGGTCCCAGATAATTGCAGCGTAGTCTAACCCGGGCAGAATAACGGATTTATACGCAAGGAGACGTACAGTGGGGGTGGATAGTTTCAGTGCTCTGCGGAGAAAAAATAGTTTACGTTGTGTGTGAGCTATGACTTGGTCGATGTGTTTATTCCACCGAAGGTCACTTGTTATTAAAAGGCCTAAGTATTTGTACTCGGTTACCTCACTGAGGTAATTGTTTTTGTAGCCGTAATAGTAAGTTAAGGGCGTTTTTTTGCGAGTAATTTTCATTGCTACTGTTTTTTCAAGATTAAGACACATCTGCCAACTTTCACACCATGACATAACCTTCTCAAAAGCTTGATTTAGGAGTAGCTGATCATTCGAGTTTTTAACTTCGCAGTACAGGATGCAGTCATCGGCGTAAAGTTTAATTTTTACAGGGATGCCGTCAACTATATCATTTATGAAAATGAGGAAAAAAAGTGGTCCGAGTACCGAACCCTGCGGGACACCAGATGATACAGAAACTCTACCCGAGCAATGTTGATTAAAAGAAACCATTTGTAGACGACCAGTTATGTATGATGAAATCCAGGATATTAGCTTAGGGTTTTGAAGTACCAAATTTAATTTATAAAGCAGTTTATTATGAGAAACCGTATCGAAAGCTTTGCGAAAGTCTAGAAAAATAGCGTCAGTTTGATTACCATTATTAATAGATGTCGCAAAATCGTGTATAGTTTCTACTAATTGAGTTTGTGTAGAGAAGCCTTTGCGAAAACCATGTTGTCCCTTGGTGAAGAAGTTTTGTTCTTCGAGAAATACTGAGATGTGTTTATGTATTGCATGTTCCATTAGTTTGCAAGCTGTCGAAATAAGCGATATGGGGCGGTAATTTTTAACCGTAGAATTGCTCCCGTTTTTGTGTAGCGGTGTAATCTTAGCTATTTTCCAATCTAGAGGAACCTCGCCCTCCTGCAATGATTTCGAAAACAATACATGAAGGTACTTTGCCATCCACTCCGCATACCGTTTTAAAAATTCGTTAGGGATGTCATCGGGACCACATGATTTTTTTATATCTATATTTAACAGCAAGTTCAGTATTCCCGTTTCGCTAATGACAATGTCTGGTACTGGCGGAAGAGAAAGACTGAAATCTGGCAATAAATTGTTATCTTTGGTGAAAACAGATTGAAATTGAGCATTGAATGCGTTCGCGATCTTTGAGCTGTCGTGAGTAATGGAACCATCAACTTCAAAAGCCGTGGAAGAACGAGACGAAGGGGAAATCAATCTCCAGAATTTTTCTGGGGATGTCGAGATAAAGCGTGGTAGTAATACACTATGGTAGTTTTGTTTATCCTTCGAAACTTCATTTTGAAGTTTAACGGTTAAAAGAGATATTTCTTGCTTTTGAGCATTTGTTGAAGAGCCCTTCTTTTTTAATCTTTTAAGTTTTCTTTTGAGCTGTAGTGTAGGCCGAGTTATCCAGGGGTTTCTCTTTTTTGGTTTCTTGACAATACGTGGCACAAAACGATCCATGCATTCCATAATAATACTTTTTAAGCGGTCCCAAAGATAGTTTACGCTAGCATCACTGCTTGCAAACGTGTCGAAATGAAAAGACAACGTATCTATTATAGAAACATCATCTGCCCTGGAAAAGTTTGGAAAGTTACGAATTGATCTATGTTCGTTCATTGATACACCGGAGAGTGTTAGTAATACCATTTCGTGATCAGAAATGCCAGGATGAATTTCACATGTAACACAAGGTGCAGGAAAGCCACGAATGAAAAACAAGTCAAGTATAGATCTAGTTTGGCCTTGTATCCTAGTGAAGTCATCAACAATTTGTAATAAATCGAATGCAAATACGAAGTCTATAATTGCTTCCCCTACTTTGTCGTTTTGCTTCCTGGTAGTCAGCAAGCTCCAATCAATGTTTGGTGCGTTAAAGTCACCAGCCAAAATGACTCTATCTTCTTGCCTTACGTGAATGGTCATGTAATTTTGTAATTCAATGAGATCGATGGGTTCCAAGGAGGGTGGCCTGTAAACAACGCCAATAACGTAT
>NW_027464656.1:417500-420000 GCF_043290135.1 Rhipicephalus microplus
ACCGTCGTAAAACCGCATTAAACAATGTCACTTAGTGAGATGCAGTGTTTTTCACCATTACAAGTCGGGAACTGCGATATCTAATGTGAAAGCGCTTGCAAACGTCGTTAGGTTAGGTTAGGTTAGGTTAGGTTAGGTTACGTTAGGTTAGGTTTGGTTAGGTTAGGTTAGGTTAGGTTATGTTAGGTTAGGTTGGGTTAGGTTAGGTTAGGTTAAGATATGAACCGCGCTAAAACCGCATTAAACAATGTCACTTAGTGAGATGCAGTGTTTTTCACCTTTACAAGTTGGGAACTGCGATATCTATTGTGAAAGCGCTTGAAACCGTCGTAATGTTGTAGAAAGCAATGTAAAGTAGCGAGTAAAACGTTTTCTAACGATAGAAGTGCGAAGGTTAGGTTAGGTTAGGTTAGTTTAAGCTAGGTAGCGTCGTGAAACTACCAAAAACGACATCTAACGAGATAGTGTTGTTTTATTGCGAGTATTAAACTGCGATAGGTGAAATGTTGTGAAAGCACACAAAACGGCATGAACAAGCCAAATACTGCGTGTTCTACCGTTACAAGTGCGAAACTGCTATATTGTGATATTCTCGTTAAAGCGCATGCAAGCATCGTGAAACCTTAAAGAACAATGTCATTTAGCGAGATACAGCGTTCTGTACTGCAATAAGTTGGTGAAAAACTGTGAGGTTATGCAAATATCGTAATTGTGAACGAAACAGTGTAATAGAGCGTTTTTCAATACAAGTACGAATGTTAGGTTAGGTTAAGATATGAACCGTCGTAAAACCGCATTAAACAATGTCACTTAGTGAGATGCAGTGTTTTTCACCATTACAAGTCGGGAACTGCGATATCTAATGTGAAAGCGCTTGCAAACGTCGTTAGGTTAGGTTAGGTTAGGTTAGGTTACGTTAGGTTAGGTTTGGTTAGGTTAGGTTAGGTTAGGTTAGGTTAGGTTACGTTAGGTTAGGTTGGGTTAGGTTAGGTTAGGTTAGGTTAGGTTAAGATATGAACCGCGCTAAAACCGCATTAAACAATGTCACTTAGTGAGATGCAGTGTTTTTCACCTTTACAAGTTGGGAACTGCGATATCTATTGTGAAAGCGCTTGAAACCGTCGTAATGTTGTAGAAAGCAATGTAAAGTAGCGAGTAAAACGTTTTCTAACGATAGAAGTGCGAAGGTTAGGTTAGGTTAGGTTAGTTTAAGCTAGGTAGCGTCGTGAAACTACCAAAAACGACATCTAACGAGATAGTGTTGTTTTATTGCGAGTATTAAACTGCGATAGGTGAAATGTTGTGAAAGCACACAAAACGGCATGAACAAGCCAAATACTGCGTGTTCTACCGTTACAAGTGCGAAACTGCTATATTGTGATATTCTCGTTAAAGCGCATGCAAGCATCGTGAAACCTTAAAGAACAATGTCATTTAGCGAGATACAGCGTTCTGTACTGCAATAAGTTGGTGAAAAACTGTGAGGTTATGCAAATATCGTAATTGTGAACGAAACAGTGTAATAGAGCGTTTTTCAATACAAGTACGAATGTTAGGTTAGGTTAAGATATGAACCGTCGTAAAACCGCATTAAACAATGTCACTTAGTGAGATGCAGTGTTTTTCACCATTACAAGTCGGGAACTGCGATATCTAATGTGAAAGCGCTTGCAAACGTCGTTAGGTTAGGTTAGGTTAGGTTAGGTTACGTTAGGTTAGGTTAGGTTAGGTTAGGTTAGGTTAGGTTAGGTTACGTTAGGTTAGGTTGGGTTAGGTTAGGTTTGGTTAGGTTAGGTTAAGATATGAACCGTCGTGAAACCGCATTAAACAATGTCAATTACTGAGATGCAGTGTTTTTCACCATTAAAAGTGGGGAACTGCGATAATTAATGTGAAAGCGCTTGCAACCGTCGTTAGGTTAGGTTAGGTTAGGTTAGGTTAGGTTAGGTTTGGTTAGGTTAGGTTAGGTTAGGTTAGATTAGGTTAGGTTGGGTTGAGTTGGGTTAGGTTAGGTTAGGTTAGGTTAGGTTGGGTTAGGTTAGGTTAGGTTAGGTTAGGTTACGTTAGGTTAGGTTAGGTTACGTTAGGTTAGGTTAGGTTACGTTAGGTTAGGTTAGGTTAGGTAAGGATAATTTGGTTAGGTTAGGTAAGGTTAGGTTAGGTTAGGTTAGGTTGGGTTGGGTGTTGTTGGGTTGGGTTGGGTTGGGTTAGGTTGGGTTGGGTTAGGTTAGGTTAGGTTACGTTAGGTTAGGTTAGGTTAGGTTAGGTTACGTTAGGTTATGTTAGGTTAGGTTAGGTTACGTTAGGTTAGGTTAGGTCAGGTAAGGTTAGGTTACGTTAGAATAGGTTAGGTTAGGTTAGGTTACGTTAGGTTAGGTTAAGTTAGGTTAGGTTAGGTTTGGTTAGCTTAGGTTAGGTTAGCTTAGGTTAGGTTAGGTAGGGTTGGGTTGGGTTAGGTTGTGTTAGGTTAGGTTAGGTTAGGTTAGGTTGGGTTAGGTTA
>NW_027464656.1:425000-427500 GCF_043290135.1 Rhipicephalus microplus
TGTTGTAGAAAGCAATGTAAAGTAGCGAGTAAAACGTTTTCTAACGATAGAAGTGCGAAGGTTATGTTAGGTTGAGTTATGTTAGTTTAAGCTAGGTAGCGTCGTGAAACCACCAAAAACGACGTCATCTAACGAGATAGTGTAGTTTTATTGCGAGTACAAAACTGCGATAGGTAAAATGTTGTGAAAGCACACAAAACGGCATGAACAAGCCAAATACTGCGTGTTGTACCGTTACAAGTGCGAAACTGCTATGTTGTGACATTCTCGGTAAAGCGCATGCAAGTATCGTGAAACCTTAAAGAACGATGTCATTTAGCGAGATACAGCGTTCTGTACTGTAATAAGTTGATGAGAAACTGTGAGGTCAAGCAAATATCGTAATTGTGAACGAAACAGTGTAATTGAGCGTCTTTAGATACAAGTGCGAATGTTAGGTTAGGTTGACATATCAACCGTCGTAAAACCGCATTAAACAATGTCACTTAGTGAGATGTAGTGTTTTTCAACATTACAAGTCGGGAACTACGATATCTAATGTGAAAGCGCATGAAACCGTCGTAATCTTGTAGAAAACATTGTAAAGTGGCGAGTAAAACATTTTCTAACGATAGAAGTGCGAAGGTTAGGTTAGGTTAGGTTAGGTTAGTTTAAGCTAGGTAGCGTCGTGAAACTACCAAAAACGACGTCATCTAACGAGATAGTGTTGTTTTATAGCGAGTATTAAACTGCGATAGGTGAAATGTTGTGAAAGCACACAAAACGGCATGAACAACCCAAATACTGCGTGTTGTACCGTTACAAGTGCGAAACTGCTATATTGTGATATTCTCGTTAAAGCGCATGCAAGCATCGTGAAACCTTAAAGAACAATGTCATTTAGCGAGATACAGCGTTCTGTACTGCAATAAGTTGGTGAAAAACTGTGAGGTTATGCAAATATCGTAATTGTGAACAAAACAGTGTAATAGAGCGTTTTTAGATACAAGTGCGAATGTTAGGTTAGGTTAAGATATGAACCGTCGTAAAACCGCATTAAACAATGTCAATTACTGAGATGCAGTGTTTTTCACCATTAAAAGTGGGGAACTGCGATATTTAATGTGAAAGCGCTTGCAACCGTCGTTAGGTTAGGTTAGGTTAGGTTAGGTTAGGTTAGATTAGGTTTGGTTAGGTTAGGTTAGGTTAGGTTAGGTTAGATTAGGTTAGGTTGGGTTAGGTTAGGTTGGGTTAGGTTGGGTTAGGTTAGGTTAGGTTAGGTTAGGTTACGTTAGGTTAGGTTAGGTTACGTTAGGTTAGGTTAGGTTAGGTTACGTTAGGTTAGGTTAGGTTAGGTAAGGATAATTTGGTTAGGTTAGGTAAGGTTAGGTTAGGTTAGGTAAGGTTGGGTTGGGTGTTGTTGGGTTGGGTTGGGTTGGGTTAGGTTAGGTTAGGTTACGTTAGGTTAGGTTAGGTTAGGTTATGTTAGGTTATGTTAGGTTATGTTAGGTTAGGTTAGGTTACGTTAGGTTAGGTTAGGT
This sequence comes from Rhipicephalus microplus, assembly GCF_043290135.1. Classification (NCBI taxonomy): domain Eukaryota; kingdom Metazoa; phylum Arthropoda; class Arachnida; order Ixodida; family Ixodidae; genus Rhipicephalus; species Rhipicephalus microplus. The sequence goes on from NW_027464656.1 coordinate 426,521, forward strand.
CAGGTAAGGTTAGGTTACGTTAGAATAGGTTAGGTTAGGTTACGTTAGGTTAGGTTAAGTTAGGTTAGGTTAGGTTTGGTTAGGTTAGGTTAGGTTAGCTTAGGTTAGGTTAGGTTGGGTTGGGTTGGGTTAGGTTGGGTTAGGTTAGGTTAGGTTAGGTTAGGTTGGGTTAGGTTAGGTTAGTTTAGGTTAGGTTAGGTTAGGTTAGGTTGGGTTGGGTTGGGTTAGGTTAGGTTAGGTTAGGTAAGGTTAGGTTAGGTTAGGTTAGGTTAAGGTATGAACCGTCGTAAAACCGCATTAAACAATGTCACTTAGTGAGATGCAGTGTTTTTCACCTTTACAAGTTGGGAACTGTGATATCTAATGTGAAAGCGCTTGAAACCGTCGTAATGTTGTAGAAAGCAATGTAAAGTAGCGAGTAAAACGTTTTCTAACGATAGAAGTGCGAAGGTCATGTTAGGTTGAGTTATGTTAGTTTAAGCTAGGTAGCGTCGTGAAACTACCAAAAACAACGTCATCTAACGAGATAGTGTTGTTTTATTGCGAGTACGAAACTGCGATAGGTGAAATGTGAAAGCACACAAAACGGCATGAACAAGCCAAATACTGCGTGTTGTACCGTTACAAGTGCGAAACTGCTATGTTGTGATATTCTCGTTAAAGCGCATGCAAGCATCGTGAAACCTTAAAGAACGATGTCATTTAGCGAGATACAGCGTTCTGTACTGCAATAAGTTGGTGAAAAACTGTGAGGTTATGCAAATATCCTAATTGTGAACGAAACAGTGTAATAGAGCGTTTTTTAATACAAGTGCGAATGTTAGGTTAGGTTAAGATATGAACCATCGTGAAACCGCATTAAACAATGTCACTTAATGAGATGCAGTGTTTTTCACCATTACAAGTCGGGAACTGCGATATCTAATGTGAAAGCGCTTGCAAACGTCGTTAGGTTAGGTTAGGTTAGGTTAGGTTAGGTG
>NW_027464656.1:432500-440000 GCF_043290135.1 Rhipicephalus microplus
ACTGGGATATCTAATGTGAAAGCGCTTGAAACCGTCGTAATGTTGTAGAAAACAATGTAAAGTAGCGAGTAAAACGTTTTCTAACGATAGAAGTGCGAAGGCTATGTTAGGTTGAGTTATGTTAGTTTAAGCTAGGTAGCGTCGTGAAACCACCAAAAACGACGTCATCTAATGAGATAGTGTTGTTTTATTGCGAGTACGAAACTGCGATAGGTAAAATGTTGTGAAAGCACACAAAATGGCATGAACAAGCCAAATACTGCGTGTTGTACCGTTACAAGTGCGAAACTGCTATGTTGTGACATTCTCGGTAAAGCGCATGCAAGTATCGTGAAACCTTAAAGAACGATGGCATTTAGCGAGATACAGCGTTCTGTACTGTAATAAGTTGGTGAGAAACTGTGAGGTCAAGCAAATATCGTAATTGTGAACGAAACAGTGTAATTGAGCGTCTTTAGATACAAGTGCGAATGTTAGGTTAGGTTGACATATCAACCGTCGTAAAACCGCATTATACAATGTCACTTAGTGAGATGTAGTGTTTTTCAACATTACAAGTCGGGAACTACGATATCTAATGTGAAAGCGCATGAAACCGTCGTAATCTTGTAGAAAACATTGTAAAGTGGCGAGTAAAACGTTTTCTAACGATAAAAGTGCGAAGGTTAGGTTAGGTTAGGTTAGTTTAAGCTAGGTAGCGTCGTGAAACTACCAAAAACGACGTCATCTAACGAGATAGTGTTGTTTTATAGCGAGTATTAAACTGCGATAGGTGAAATGTTGTGAAAGCACACAAAACGGCATGAACAAGCCAAATACTGCGTGTTGTACCGTTACAAGTGCGAAACTGCTATATTGTGATATTCTCGTTAAAGCGCATGCAAGCATCGTGAAACCTTAAAGAACAATGTCATTTAGCGAGATACAGCGTTCTGTACTGCAATAAGTTGGTGAAAAACTGTGAGGTTATGCAAATATCGTAATTGTGAACAAAACAGTGTGATAGAGCGTTTTTAGATACAAGTGCGAATGTTAGGTTAGGTTAAGATATGAAGCGTCGTAAAACCGCATTAAACAATGTCAATTACTGAGATGCAGTGTTTTTCACCATTAAAAGTGGGGAACTGCGATATTTAATGTGAAAGCGCTTGCAACCGTCGTTAGGTTAGGTTAGGTTAGGTTAGGTTAGGTTAGGTTAGGTTTGGTTAGGTTAGGTTAGGTTAGGTTAGGTTAGATTAGGTTAGGTTGGGTTAGGTTAGGTTGGGTTAGGTTGGGTTAGGTTAGGTTAGGTTAGGTTAGGTTACGTTAGGTTAGGTTAGGTTAGGTTACGTTAGGTTAGGTTAGGTTAGGTAAGGATAATTTGGTTAGGTTAGGTAAGGTTAGGTTAGGTTAGGTAAGGTTGGGTTGGGTGTTGTTGGGTTGGGTTGGGTTAGGTTAGGTTAGGTTACGTTAGGTTATGTTAGGTTAGGTTAGGTTACGTTAGGTTAGGTTAGGTCAGGTAAGGTTAGGTTACGTTAGAATAGGTTAGGTTAGGTTACGTTAGGTTAGGTTAAGTTAGGTTAGGTTAGGTTTGGTTAGGTTAGGTTAGGTTAGCTTAGGTTAGGTTAGGTTGGGTTGGGTTGGGTTAGGTTGGGTTAGGTTAGGTTAGGTTAGGTTAGGTTGGGTTAGGTTAGGTTAGTTTAGGTTAGGTTAGGTTAGGTTAGGTTGGGTTGGGTTGGGTTAGGTTAGGTTAGGTTAGGTAAGGTTAGGTTAGGTTAGGTTAGGTTAGGTTAAGGTATGAACCGTCGTAAAACTGCATTAAACAATGTCACTTAGTGAGATGCAGTGTTTTTCACCTTTACAAGTTGGGAACTGTGATATCTAATGTGAAAGCGCTTGAAACCGTCGTAATGTTGTAGAAAGCAATGTAAAGTAGCTAGTAAAACGTTTTCTAACGATAGAAGTGCGAAGGTCATGTTAGGTTGAGTTATGTTAGTTTAAGCTAGGTAGCGTCGTGAAACTACCAAAAACAACGTCATCTAACGATATAGTGTTGTTTTAGAGCGAGTATTAAACTGCGATAGGTGAAATGTTGTGAAAGCACACAAAACGGCATGAACAAGCCAAATACTGCGTGTTCTACCGTTACAAGTGCGAAACTGCTATATTGTGATATTCTCGTTAAAGCGTATGCAAGCATCGTGAAACCTTAAAGAACAATGTCATATAGCGAGATACAGCGTTCTGTACTGCAATAAGTTGGTGAAAAACTGTGAGGTTATGCAAATATCGTAATTGTGAACAAAACAGTGTAATAGAGCGTTTTTAGATACAAGTGCGAATGTTAGGTTAGGTTAAGATATGAACCATCGTAAAACCGCATTAAACAATGTCACTTAATGAGATGCAGTGTTTTTCACCATTACAAGTCGGGAACTGCGATATCTAATGTGAAAGCGCTTGCAAACGTCGTTAGGTTAGGTTAGGTTAGGTTAGGTTAGGTGAGGTTAGGTTAGGTTAGGTTACGTTAGGTTAGGTTAGGTTAGGTTTGGTTAGGTTAGGTTAGGTTAGGTTAGGTTAGGGTATGTTAGGTAAGGTTTGGTTAGGTTAGGTTAGGTTTGGTTGGTTTAGGTAAGATTAGGTTAGGTTAAGATATGAACCGTCGTAAAACCGCATTAAACAATGTCACTTAGTGAGATGCAGTGTTTTTCACCATTACAAGTCGGGAACTGCGATATCTAATGTGAAAGCGCTTGCAAACGTCGTTAGGTTAGGTTAGGTTAGGTTAGGTTACGTTAGGTTAGGTTTGGTTAGGTTAGGTTAGGTTAGGTTATGTTAGGTTAGGTTGGGTTAGGTTAGGTTAGGTTAAGATATGAACCGCGCTAAAACCGCATTAAACAATGTCACTTAGTGAGATGCAGTGTTTTTCACCTTTACAAGTTGGGAACTGCGATATCTATTGTGAAAGCACTTGAAACCGTCGTAATGTTGTAGAAAGCAATGTAAAGTAGCGAGTAAAACGTTTTCTAACGATAGAAGTGCGAAGGTTAGGTTAGGTTAGGTTAGTTTAAGCTAGGTAGCGTCGTGAAACTACCAAAAACGACATCTAACGAGATAGTGTTGTTTTATTGCGAGTATTAAACTGCGATAGGTGAAATGTTGTGAAAGCAAACAAAACGGCATGAACAAGCCAAATACTGCGTGTTCTACCGTTACAAGTGCGAAACTGCTATATTGTGATATTCTCGTTAAAGCGCATGCAAACATCGTGAAACCTTAAAGAACAATGTCATTTAGCGAGATACAGCGTTCTGTACTGCAATAAGTTGGTGAAAAACTGTGAGGTTATGCAAATATCGTAATTGTGAACGAAACAGTGTAATAGAGCGTTTTTCAATACAAGTACGAATGTTAGGTTAGGTTAAGATATGAACCGTCGTAAAACCGCATTAAACAATGTCGCTTAGTGAGATGCAGTGTTTTTCACCATTACAAGTCGGGAACTGCGATATCTAATGTGAAAGCGCTTGCAAACGTCGTTAGGTTAGGTTAGGTTAGGTTAGGTTAGGTTACGTTAGGTTAGGTTTGGTTAGGTTAGGTTAGGTTAGGTTAGGTTATGTTAGGTTAGGTTGGGTTAGGTTAGGTTAGGTTAGGTTAGGTTAAGATATGAACCGTCGTGAAACCGCATTAAACAATGTCAATTACTGAGATGCAGTGTTTTTCACCATTAAAAGTGGGGAACTGCGATAATTAATGTGAAAGCGCTTGCAACCGTCGTTAGGTTAGGTTAGGTTAGGTTAGGTTAGGTTAGGTTTGGTTAGGTTAGGTTAGGTTAGGTTAGATTAGGTTAGGTTGGGTTGAGTTGGGTTAGGTTAGGTTAGGTTAGGTTAGGTTGGGTTAGGTTAGGTTAGGTTAGGTTAGGTTACGTTAGGTTAGGTTAGGTTACGTTAGGTTAGGTTAGGTTACGTTAGGTTAGGTTAGGTTAGGTAAGGATAATTTGGTTAGGTTAGGTAAGGTTAGGTTAGGTTAGGTTAGGTTGGGTTGGGTGTTGTTGGGTTGGGTTGGGTTGGGTTAGGTTAGGTTAGGTTAGGTTACGTTAGGTTAGGTTTGGTTAGGTTAGGTTAGGTTAGGTTAGGTTATGTTAGGTTAGGTTGGGTTAGGTTAGGTTAGGTTAGGTTAGGTTAAGATATGAACCGTCGTGAAACCGCATTAAACAATGTCAATTACTGAGATGCAGTGTTTTTCACCATTAAAAGTGGGGAACTGCGATAATTAATGTGAAAGCGCTTGCAACCGTCGTTAGGTTAGGTTAGGTTAGGTTAGGTTAGGTTGGGTTTGGTTAGGTTAGGTTAGGTTAGGTTAGATTAGGTTAGGTTGGGTTGAGTTGGGTTAGGTTAGGTTAGGTTAGGTTAGGTTGGGTTAGGTTAGGTTAGGTTAGGTTAGGTTACGTTAGGTTAGGTTAGGTTACGTTAGGTTAGGTTAGGTTACGTTAGGTTAGGTTAGGTTAGGTAAGGATAATTTGGTTAGGTTAGGTAAGGTTAGGTTAGGTTAGGTTAGGTTGGGTTGGGTGTTGTTGGGTTGGGTTGGGTTGGGTTAGGTTGGGTTGGGTTAGGTTAGGTTAGGTTACGTTAGGTTAGGTTAGGTTAGGTTAGGTTACGTTAGGTTATGTTAGGTTAGGTTAGGTTACGTTAGGTTAGGTTAGGTCAGGTAAGGTTAGGTTACGTTAGAATAGGTTAGGTTAGGTTAGGTTACGTTAGGTTAGGTTAAGTTAGGTTAGGTTAGGTTTGGTTAGCTTAGGTTAGGTTAGCTTAGGTTAGGTTAGGTAGGGTTGGGTTGGGTTAGGTTGGGTTAGGTTAGGTTAGGTTAGGTTAGGTTGGGTTAGGTTAGTTTAGGTTAGGTTAGGTTAGGTTAGGTTGGGTTGGGTTAGGTTAGGTTAGGTTAGGTTAGGTTAGGTAAGGTTAGGTTAGGTTAGGTTACGTTAGGTTAAGGTATGAACCGTCGTAAAACCACATTAAACAATGTCACTTAGTGAGATGCAGTGTTTTTCACCTTTACAAGTTGGGAACTGTGATATCTAATGTGAAAGCGCTTGAAACCGTCATAATGTTGTAGAAAGCAATGTAAAGTAGCGAGTAAAACGTTTTCTAACGATAGAAGTGCGAAGGTTATGTTAGGTTGAGTTATGTTAGTTTAAGCTAGGTAGCGTCGTGCAACTACCAAAAACAACGTCATCTAACGAGATAGTGTTGTTTTATTGCGAGTACGAAACTGCGATAGGTGAAATGTTGTGAAAGCACACAAAACGGCATGAACAAGCCAAATACTGCGTGTTGTACCGTTACAAGTGCGAAACTGCTATGTTGTGATATTCTCGTTAAAGCGCATGCAAGCATCGTGAAACCTTAAAGAACGATGTCATTTAGCGAGATACAGCGTTCTGTACTGTAATAAGTTGGTGAGAAACTGTGAGGTCAAGCAAATATCGTAATTGTGAACGAAACAGTGTAATAGAGCGTTTTTAGATACAAGTGCGAATGTTAGGTTAGGTTAAGATATGAACCATCGTAAAACCGCATTAAACAATGTCACTTAATGAGATGCAGTGTTTTTCACCATTACAAGTCGGGAACTGCGATATCTAATGTGAAAGCGCTTGCAAACGTCGTTAGGTTAGGTTAGGTTAGGTTAGGTTAGGTGAGGTTAGGTTAGGTTAGGTTACGTTAGGTTAGGTTAGGTTAGGTTTGGTTAGGTTAGGTTAGGTTAGGTTAGGTTAGGGTATGTTAGGTAAGGTTTGGTTAGGTTAGGTTAGGTTTGGTTGGTTTAGGTAAGATTAGGTTAGGTTAAGATATGAACCGTCGTAAAACCGCATTAAACAATGTCACTTAGTGAGATGCAGTGTTTTTCACCATTACAAGTCGGGAACTGCGATATCTAATGTGAAAGCGCTTGCAAACGTCGTTAGGTTAGGTTAGGTTAGGTTAGGTTACGTTAGGTTAGGTTTGGTTAGGTTAGGTTAGGTTAGGTTATGTTAGGTTAGGTTGGGTTAGGTTAGGTTAGGTTAAGATATGAACCGCGCTAAAACCGCATTAAACAATGTCACTTAGTGAGATGCAGTGTTTTTCACCTTTACAAGTTGGGAACTGCGATATCTATTGTGAAAGCACTTGAAACCGTCGTAATGTTGTAGAAAGCAATGTAAAGTAGCGAGTAAAACGTTTTCTAACGATAGAAGTGCGAAGGTTAGGTTAGGTTAGGTTAGTTTAAGCTAGGTAGCGTCGTGAAACTACCAAAAACGACATCTAACGAGATAGTGTTGTTTTATTGCGAGTATTAAACTGCGATAGGTGAAATGTTGTGAAAGCAAACAAAACGGCATGAACAAGCCAAATACTGCGTGTTCTACCGTTACAAGTGCGAAACTGCTATATTGTGATATTCTCGTTAAAGCGTATGCAAGCATCGTGAAACCTTAAAGAACAATGTCATTTAGCGAGATACAGCGTTCTGTACTGCAATAAGTTGGTGAAAAACTGTGAGGTTATGCAAATATCGTAATTGTGAACAAAACAGTGTAATAGAGCGTTTTTAGATACAAGTGCGAATGTTAGGTTAGGTTAAGATATGAACCATCGTAAAACCGCATTAAACAATGTCACTTAATGAGATGCAGTGTTTTTCACCATTACAAGTCGGGAACTGCGATATCTAATGTGAAAGCGCTTGCAAACGTCGTTAGGTTAGGTTAGGTTAGGTTAGGTTAGGTGAGGTTAGGTTAGGTTAGGTTACGTTAGGTTAGGTTAGGTTAGGTTTGGTTAGGTTAGGTTAGGTTAGGTTAGGTTAGGGTATGTTAGGTAAGGTTTGGTTAGGTTAGGTTAGGTTTGGTTGGTTTAGGTAAGATTAGGTTAGGTTAAGATATGAACCGTCGTAAAACCGCATTAAACAATGTCACTTAGTGAGATGCAGTGTTTTTCACCATTACAAGTCGGGAACTGCGATATCTAATGTGAAAGCGCTTGCAAACGTCGTTAGGTTAGGTTAGGTTAGGTTAGGTTACGTTAGGTTAGGTTTGGTTAGGTTAGGTTAGGTTAGGTTATGTTAGGTTAGGTTGGGTTAGGTTAGGTTAGGTTAAGATATGAACCGCGCTAAAACCGCATTAAACAATGTCACTTAGTGAGATGCAGTGTTTTTCACCTTTACAAGTTGGGAACTGCGATATCTATTGTGAAAGCACTTGAAACCGTCGTAATGTTGTAGAAAGCAATGTAAAGTAGCGAGTAAAACGTTTTCTAACGATAGAAGTGCGAAGGTTAGGTTAGGTTAGGTTAGTTTAAGCTAGGTAGCGTCGTGAAACTACCAAAAACGACATCTAACGAGATAGTGTTGTTTTATTGCGAGTATTAAACTGCGATAGGTGAAATGTTGTGAAAGCAAACAAAACGGCATGAACAAGCCAAATACTGCGTGTTCTACCGTTACAAGTGCGAAACTGCTATATTGTGATATTCTCGTTAAAGCGCATGC
>NW_027464656.1:445000-507500 GCF_043290135.1 Rhipicephalus microplus
CGGCATGAACAAGCCAAATACTGCGTGTTCTACCGTTACAAGTGCGAAACTGCTATATTGTGATATTCTCGTTAAAGCGCATGCAAGCATCGTGAAACCTTAAAGAACAATGTCATTTAGCGAGATACAGCGTTCTGTACTGCAATAAGTTGGTGAAAAACTGTGAGGTTATGCAAGTATCGTAATTGTGAACAAAACAGTGTAATAGAGCGTTTTTAGATACAAGTGCGAATGTTAGGTTAGGTTAAGATATGAACCGTCGTAAAACCGCAATAAACAATGTCAATTACTGAGATGCAGTGTTTTTCACCATTAAAAGTGGGGAACTGTGATAATTAATGTGAAAGCGCTTGCAACCGTCGTTAGGTTAGGTTAGGTTAGGTTAGGTTAGGTTAGATTAGGTTAGGTTGGGTTGAGTTGGGTTAGGTTAGGTTAGGTTAGGTTAGGTTAGGTTGGGTTAGGTTAGGTTAGGTTAGGTTACGTTAGGTTAGGTTAGGTTACGTTGGGTTAGGTTAGGTTAGGTTACGTTAGGTTAGGTTAGGTTAGGTAAGGATAATTTGGTTAGGTTAGGTAAGGTTAGGTTAGGTTAGGTTAGGTTGGGTTGGGTGTTGTTGGGTTGGGTTGGGTTGGGTTAGGTTGGGTTAGGTTAGGTTAGGTTACGTTAGGTTAGGTTAGGTTAGGTTAGGTTACGTTAGGTTATGTTAGGTTAGGTTAGGTTACGTTAGGTTAGGTTAGGTCAGGTAAGGTTAGGTTACGTTAGAATAGGTTAGGTTAGGTTAGGTTACGTTAGGTTAGGTTAAGTTAGGTTAGGTTAGGTTTGGTTAGCTTAGGTTAGGTTAGCTTAGGTTAGGTTAGGTTGGGTTGGGTTGGGTTAGGTTGGGTTAGGTTAGGTTAGGTTAGGTTAGGTTAGGTTGGGTTAGGTTAGTTTAGGTTAGGTTAGGTTAGGTTAGGTTGGGTTGGGTTGGGTTAGGTTAGGTTAGGTTAGGTTAGGTAAGGTTAGGTTAGGTTAGGTTACGTTAGGTTAAGGTATGAACCGTCGTAAAACCGCATTAAACAATGTCACTTAGTGAGATGCAGTGTTTTTCACCTTTACAAGTTGGGAACTGTGATATCTAATGTGAAAGCGCTTGAAACCGTCATAATGTTGTAGAAAGCAATGTAAAGTAGCGAGTAAAACGTTTTCTAACCATAGAAGTGCGAAGGTTATGTTAGGTTGAGTTATGTTAGTTTAAGCTAGGTAGCGTCGTGAAACCACCAAAAACGACGTCATCTAACGAGATAGTGTAGTTTTATTGCGAGTACGAAACTGCGATAGGTAATATGTTTGAAAGCACACAAAACGGCATGAACAAGCCAAATACTGCGTGTTGTACCGTTACAAGTGCGAAACTGCCATGTTGTGACATTCTCGGTAAAGCGCATGAAAGTATCCTGAAACCTTAAAGAACGATGTCATTTAGCGAGATACAGCGTTCTGTACTGTAATAAGTTGGTGAGAAACTGTGAGGTCAAGCAAATATCGTAATTGTGAACGAAACAGTGTATTGATCGTCTTTAGATACAAGTGCGAATGTTAGGTTAGGTTGACATATCAACCGTCGTAAAACCGCATTAAACAATGTCACTTAGTGAGATGTAGTGTTTTTCAACATTACAAGTCGGGAACTACTATATCTAATGTGAAAGCACATGAAACCGTCGTAATATTGTAGAAAACATTGTAAAGTGGCGAGTAAAACGTTTTCTAACGATAGAAGTGCAAAGGTTAGGTTAGGTTAGGTTAGGTTAGTTTAAGCTAGGTAGCGTCGTGAAACTACCAAAAACGACGTCATCTAACGAGATAGTGTTGTTTTATAGCGAGTAATAAACTGCGATAGGTGAAATGTTGTGAAAGCACACAAAACGGCATGAACAAGCCAAATACTGCGTGTTGTACCGTTACAAGTGCGAAACTGCTATGTTGTGACATTCTCGGTAAAGCGCATGCAAGTATCGTGAAACCTTAAAGAACGATGTCATTTAGCGAGATACAGCGTTCTGTACTGTAATAAGTTGGTGAGAAACTGTGAGGTCAAGCAAATATCGTAATTGTGAACGAAACAGTGTAATTGAGCGTCTTTAGATACAAGTGCGAATGTTAGGTTAGGTTGACATATCAACCGTCGTAAAACCGCATTAAACAATGTCACTTAGTGAGATGTAGTGTTTTTCACCTTTACAAGTTGGGAACTGCGATATCTAATGTGAAAGCGCTTGAAACCGTCGTAATGTTGTAGAAAGCAATGTAAAGTAGCGAGTAAAACGTTTTCTAACGATAGAAGTGCGAAGGTTATGTTAGGTTGAGTTATGTTAGTTTAAGCTACGTAGCGTCGTGAAACCACCAAAAACTACGTCATCTAACGAGATAGTGTTGTTTTATTGCGAGTACGAAACTGCGATAGGTAAAATGTTGTGAAAGCACACAAAACGGCATGAACAAGCCAAATACTGCGTGTTGTACCGTTACAAGCGCGAAACTGCTATGTTGTGACATTCTCGGTAAAGCGCATGCAAGTATCGTGAAACCTTAAAGAACGATGTCATTTAGCGAGATACAGCGTTCTGTACTGTAATAAGTTGGTGAGAAACTGTGAGGTCAAGCAAATATCGTAATTGTGAACGAAACAGTGTAATTGAGCGTCTTTAGATACAAGTGCGAATGTTAGGTTAGGTTGACATATCAACCGTCGTAAAACCGCATTAAACAATGTCACTTAGTGAGATGTAGTGTTTTTCAACATTACAAGTCGGGAACTACGATATCTAATGAGAAAACGCATGAAACCGTCGTAATCTTGTAGAAAACATTGTAAAGTGGCGAGTAAAACGTTTTCTAACGATAGAAGTGCGAAGGTTAGGTTAGGTTAGGTTAGTTTAAGCTAGGTAGCGTCGTGAAACTACCAAAAACGACGTCATCTATCGAGATAGTGTTGTTTTATAGCGAGTATTAAACTGCGATAGGTGAAATGTTGTGAAAGCACACAAAACGGCATGAACAAGCCAAATACTGCGTGTTCTACCGTTACAAGTGCGAAACTGCTATATTGTGATATTCTCGTTAAAGCGTATGCAAGCATCGTGAAACCTTAAAGAACAATGTCATTTAGCGAGATACAGCGTTCTGTACTGCAATAAGTTGGTGAAAATTTGTGAGGTTATGCAAATATCGTAATTGTGAACAAAACAGTGTAATAGAGCGTTTTTAGATACAAGTGCGAATGTTAGGTTAGGTTAAGATATGAACCGTCGTAAAACCGCATTAAACAATGTCAATTACTGAGATGCAGTGTTTTTCACCATTAAAAGTGGGGAACTGCGATATTTAATGTGAAAGCGCTTGCAACCGTCGTTAGGTTAGGTTAGGTTAGGTTAGGTTAGGTTAGGTTTGGTTAGGTTAGGTTAGGTTAGGTTAGATTAGGTTAGGTTGGGTTGAGTTGGGTTAGGTTAGGTTAGGTTAGGTTAGGTTGGGTTAGGTTAGGTTAGGTTAGGTTAGGTTAGGTTAGGTTACGTTAGGTTAGGTTAGGTTACGTTAGGTTAGGTTAGGTTAGGTTACGTTATGTTAGGTTAGGTTAGGTAAGGATAATTTGGTTAGGTTAGGTAAGGCTAGGTTAGGTTAGGTTAGGTTGGGTTGGGTGTTGTTGGGTTGGGTTGGGTTGGGTTAGGTTTGGTTAGATTAGGTTAGGTTACGTTAGGTTAGGTTAGGTTAGGTTACGTTAGGTTATGTTAGGTTAGGTTAGGTTACGTTAGGTTAGGTTAGGTCAGGTAAGGTTAGGTTACGTTAGAATAGGTTAGGTTAGGTTACGTTAGGTTAGGTTAGCTTAGGTTAGGTTAGGTTGGGTTGGGTTGGGTTAGGTTGGGTTAGGTTAGGTTAGGTTAGGTTGGGTTAGGTTAGGTTAGTTTAGGTTAGGTTAGGTTAGGTTAGGTTGGGTTGGGTTGGGTTAGGTTAGGTCAGGTTAGGTAAGGTTAGGTTAGGTTAGGTTAGGTTAGGTTAGGTTAAGGTATGAACCGTCGTAAAACCGCATTAAACAATGTCACTTAGTGAGATGCAGTGTTTTTCACCTTTACAAGTTGGGAACTGTGATATCTAATGTGAAAGCGCTTGAAACCGTCGTAATGTTGTAGAAAGCAATGTAAAGTAGCGAGTAAAACGTTTTCTAACGATAGAAGTGCGAAGGTCATGTTAGGATGAGTTATGTTAGTTTAAGCTAGGTAGCGTCGTGAAACTACCAAAAACAACGTCATCTAACGAGATAGTGTTGTTTTATTGCGAGTACGAAACTGCGATAGGTGAAATGTGAAAGCACACAAAACGGCATGAACAAGCCAAATACTGCGTGTTGTACCGTTAAGAGTGCGAAACTGCTATGTTGTGATATTCTCGTTAAAGCGCATGCAAGCATCGTGAAACCTTAAAGAACAATGTCATTTAGCGAGATACAGCGTTCTGTACTGCAATAAGTTGGTGAAAAACTGTGAGGTTATGCAAATATCGTAATTGTGAACGAAACAGTGTAATAGAGCGTTTTTTAATACAAGTACGAATGTTAGGTTAGGTTAAGATATGAACCGTCGTAAAACCGCATTAAACAATGTCACTTAGTGAGATGCAGTGTTTTTCACCATTACAAGTCGGGAACTGCGATATCTAATGTGAAAGCGCTTGCAAACGTCGTTAGGTTAGGTTAGGTTAGGTTAGGTTAGGTTAGGTTACGTTAGGGTAGGTTTGGTTAGGTTAGGTTAGGTTAGGTTATGTTAGGTTAGGTTGGGTTAGGTTAGGTTAGGTTAGGTTAGGTTAAGATATGAACCGCGCTAAAACCGCATTAAACTATGTCACTTAGTGAGATGCAGTGTTTTTCACCTTTACAAGTTGGGAACTGCGATATCTAATGTGAAAGCGCTTGAAACCGTCGTAATGTTGTAGAAAGCAATGTAAAGTAGCGAGTAAAACGTTTTCTAACGATAGAAGTGCGAAGGTTAGGTTAGGTTAGGTTAGTTTAAGCTAGGTAGCGTCGTGAAACTACCAAAAACGACGTCATCTAACGAGATAGTGTTGTTTTATAGCGAGTATTAAACTGCGATAGGTGAAATGTTGTGAAAGCACACAAAACGGCATGAACAAGCCAAATACTGCGTGTTCTACCGTTACAAGTGCGAAACTGCTATATTGTGATATTCTCGTTAAAGCGCATGCAAGCATCGTGAAACCTTAAAGAACAAAGTCATTTAGCGAGATACAGCGTTCTGTACTGCAATAAGTTGGTGAAAAACTGTGAGGTTATGCAAATATCGTAATTGTGAACAAAACAGTGTAATAGAGCGTTTTTAGATACAAGTGCGAATGTTAGGTTAGGTTAAGATATGAACCGTCGTAAAACCGCATTAAACAATGTCAATTACTGAGATGCAGTGTTTTTCACCATTAAAAGTGGGGAACTGCGATATTTAATGTGAAAGCGCTTGCAACCGTCGTTAGGTTAGGTTAGGTTAGGTTAGGTTAGGTTAGGTTTGGTTAGGTTAGGTTAGGTTAGGTTAGATTAGGTTAGGTTGGGTTGAGTTGGGTTAGGTTAGGTTAGGTTAGGTTAGGTTGGGTTAGGTTAGGTTAGGTTAGGTTAGGTTACGTTAGGTTAGGTTAGGTTACGTTAGGTTAGGTTAGGTTAGGTTACGTTATGTTAGGTTAGGTTAGGTAAGGATAATTTGGTTAGGTTAGGTAAGGCTAGGTTAGGTTAGGTTAGGTTGGGTTGGGTGTTGTTGGGTTGGGTTGGGTTAGGTTTGGTTAGATTAGGTTAGGTTACGTTAGGTTAGGTTAGGTTAGGTTACGTTAGGTTATGTTAGGTTAGGTTAGGTTACGTTAGGTTAGGTTAGGTCAGGTAAGGTTAGGTTACGTTAGAATAGGTTAGGTTAGGTTACGTTAGGTTAGGTTAGCTTAGGTTAGGTTAGGTTGGGTTGGGTTGGGTTAGGTTGGGTTAGGTTAGGTTAGGTTAGGTTGGGTTAGGTTAGGTTAGTTTAGGTTAGGTTAGGTTAGGTTAGGTTGGGTTGGGTTGGGTTAGGTTAGGTCAGGTTAGGTAAGGTTAGGTTAGGTTAGGTTAGGTTAGGTTAGGTTAAGGTATGAACCGTCGTAAAACCGCATTAAACAATGTCACTTAGTGAGATGCAGTGTTTTTCACCTTTACAAGTTGGGAACTGTGATATCTAATGTGAAAGCGCTTGAAACCGTCGTAATGTTGTAGAAAGCAATGTAAAGTAGCGAGTAAAACGTTTTCTAACGATAGAAGTGCGAAGGTCATGTTAGGATGAGTTATGTTAGTTTAAGCTAGGTAGCGTCGTGAAACTACCAAAAACAACGTCATCTAACGAGATAGTGTTGTTTTATTGCGAGTACGAAACTGCGATAGGTGAAATGTGAAAGCACACAAAACGGCATGAACAAGCCAAATACTGCGTGTTGTACCGTTAAGAGTGCGAAACTGCTATGTTGTGATATTCTCGTTAAAGCGCATGCAAGCATCGTGAAACCTTAATGAACGATGTCATTTAGCGAGATACAGCGTTCTGTACTGCAATAAGTTGGTGAAAAACTGTGAGGTTATGCAAATATCCTAATTGTGAACGAAACAGTGTAATAGAGCGTTTTTTTAATACAAGTGCGAATGTTAGGTTAGGTTAAGATATGAACCGTCGTAAAACCGCATTAAACAATGTCACTTAGTGAGATGCAGTGTTTTTCACCATTAAAAGTCGGGAACTGCGATATCTAATGTGAAAGCGCTTGCAAACGTCGTTAGGTTAGGTTAGGTTAGGTTAGGTGAGGTTAGGTTAGGTTAGGTTACGTTAGGTTAGGTTAGGTTAGGTTTGGTTAGGTTAGGTTAGGTTAGGTTAGGGTATGTTAGGTAAGGTTTGGTTAGGTTAGGTTAGGTTAGGTTGGTTTAGGTAAGGTTAGGTTAGGTTAAGATATGAACCGTCGTAAAACCGCATTAAACAATGTCACTTAGTGAGATGCAGTGTTTTTCACCATTACAAGTCGGGAACTGCGATATCTAATGTGAAAGCGCTTGCAAACGTTGTTAGGTTAGGTTAGGTTAGGTTACGTTAGGTTAGGTTTGGTTAGGTTAGGTTAGGTTAGGTTAGGTTAGGTTAGGTTATGTTAGGTTAGGTTGGGTTAGGTTAGGTTAGGTTAGGTTAGGTTAAGATATGAACCGCGCTAAAACCGCATTAAACAATGTCACTTAGTGAGATGCAGTGTTTTTCACCTTTGCAAGTTGGGAACTGCGATATCTAATGTGAAAGCGCTTGAAACCGTCGTAATGTTGTAGAAAGCAATGTAAAGTAGCGAGTAAAACGTTTTCTAACGATAGAAGTGCGAAGGTTATGTTAGGTTGAGTTATGTTAGTTTAAGCTAGGTAGCGTCGTGAAACCACCAAAAACGACGTCATCTAACGAGATAGTGTTGTTTTATTGCGAGTACGAAACTGCGATAGGTAAAATGTTGTGAAAGCACACAAAACGGCATGAACAAGCCAAATACTGCGTGTTGTACCGTTACAAGTGCGAAACTGCTATGTTGTGACATTCTCGGTAAAGCGCATGCAAGTATCGTGAAACCTTAAAGAACGATGTCATTTAGCGAGATACAGCATTCTGTACTGTAATAAGTTGGTGAGAAACTGTGAGGTCAAGCAAATATCGTAATTGTGAATGAAACAGTGTAATTGAGCGTCTTTAGATACAAGTGCAAATGTTAGGTTAGGTTGACATAGCAACCGTCGTAAAACCGCATTAAACAATGTCACTTAGTGAGATGTAGTGTTTTTCAACATTACAAGTCGGGAACTACGATATCTAATGTGAAAGCGCATGAAACCGTCGTAATCTTGTAGAAAACATTGTAAAGTTGCGAGTAAAACGTTTTCTAACGATAGAAGTGCGAAGGTTAGGTTAGGCTAGGTTAGTTTAAGCTAGGTAGCGTCGTGAAACTACCAAAAACGACATCTAACGAGATAGTGTTGTTTTATTGCGAGTATTAAACTGCGATAGGTGAAATGTTGTGAAAGCACACAAAACGGCATGAACAAGCCAAATACTGCGTGTTCTACCGTTACAAGTGCGAAACTGCTATATTGTGATATTCTCGTTAAAGCGCATGCAAGCATCGTGAAACCTTAAAGAACAATGTCATTTAGCGAGATACAGCGTTCTGTACTGCAATAAGTTGGTGAAAAACTGTGAGGTTATGCAAATATCGTAATTGTGAACGAAACAGTGTAATAGAGCGTTTTTTAATACAAGTACGAATGTTAGGTTAGGTTAAGATATGAACCGTCGTAAAACCGCATTAAACAATGTCACTTAGTGAGATGCAGTGTTTTTCACCATTACAAGTCGGGAACTGCGATATCTAATGTGAAAGCGCTTGCAAACGTCGTTAGGTTAGGTTAGGTTAGGTTAGGTTAGGTTAGGTTACGTTAGGGTAGGTTTGGTTAGGTTAGGTTAGGTTAGGTTATGTTAGGTTAGGTTGGGTTAGGTTAGGTTAGGTTAGGTTAGGTTAAGATATGAACCGCGCTAAAACCGCATTAAACTATGTCACTTAGTGAGATGCAGTGTTTTTCACCTTTACAAGTTGGGAACTGCGATATCTAATGTGAAAGCGCTTGAAACCGTCGTAATGTTGTAGAAAGCAATGTAAAGTAGCGAGTAAAACGTTTTCTAACGATAGAAGTGCGAAGGTTAGGTTAGGTTAGGTTAGTTTAAGCTAGGTAGCGTCGTGAAACTACCAAAAACGACGTCATCTAACGAGATAGTGTTGTTTTATAGCGAGTATTAAACTGCGATAGGTGAAATGTTGTGAAAGCACACAAAACGGCATGAACAAGCCAAATACTGCGTGTTCTACCGTTACAAGTGCGAAACTGCTATATTGTGATATTCTCGTTAAAGCGCATGCAAGCATCGTGAAACCTTAAAGAACAAAGTCATTTAGCGAGATACAGCGTTCTGTACTGCAATAAGTTGGTGAAAAACTGTGAGGTTATGCAAGTATCGTAATTGTGAACAAAACAGTGTAATAGAGCGTTTTTAGATACAAGTGCGAATGTTAGGTTAGGTTAAGATATGAACCGTCGTAAAACCGCATTAAACAATGTCAATTACTGAGATGCAGTGTTTTTCACCATTAAAAGTGGGGAACTGCGATAATTAATGTGAAAGCGCTTGCAACCGTCGTTAGGTTAGGTTAGGTTAGGTTAGGTTAGATTAGGTTAGGCTGGGTTGAGTTGGGTTAGGTTAGGTTAGGTTAGGTTGGGTTAGGTTAGGTTAGGTTAGGTTAGCTTACGTTAGGTTAGGTTAGGTTACGTTAGGTTAGGTTAGGTTACGTTAGGTTAGGTTAGGTTAGGTAAGGATAATTTGGTTAGGTTAGGTAAGGTTAGGTTAGGTTAGGTTAGGTTGGGTTGGGTGTTGTTGGGTTGGGTTGGGTTAGATTGGGTTAGGTTAGGTTAGGTTACGTTAGGTTAGGTTAGGTTAGGTTAGGTTACGTTAGGTTATGTTAGGTTAGGTTAGGTTACGTTAGGTTAGGTTAGGTCAGGTAAGGTTAGGTTACGTTAGAATAGGTTAGGTTAGGTTAGGTTACGCTAGGTTAGGTTAAGTTAGGTTAGGTTAGGTTTGGTTAGCTTAGGTTAGGTTAGCTTAGGTTAGGTTAGGTAGGGTTGGGTTGGGTTAGGTTGGGTTAGGTTAGGTTAGGTTAGGTTAGGTTGGGTTAGGTTAGTTTAGGTTAGGTTAGGTTAGGTTAGGTTGGGTTGGGTTGGGTTAGGTTAGGTTAGGTTAGGTTAGGTAAGGTTAGGTTAGGTTAGGTTAGGTTACGTTAGGTTAAGGTATGAACCGTCGTAAAACCGCATTAAACAATGTCACTTAGTGAGATGCAGTGTTTTTCACCTTTACAAGTTGGGAACTGTGATATCTAATGTGAAAGCGCTTGAAACCGTCATAATGTTGTAGAAAGCAATGTAAAGTAGCGAGTAAAACGTTTTCTAACGATAGAAGTGCGAAGGTTATGTTAGGTTGAGTTATGTTAGTTTAAGCTAGGTAGCGTCGTGCAACTACCAAAAACAACGTCATCTAACGAGATAGTGTTGTTTTATTGCGAGTACGAAACTGCGATAGGTGAAATGTTGTGAAAGCACACAAAACGGCATGAACAAGCCAAATACTGCGTGTTGTACCGTTACAAGTGCGAAACTGCTATGTTGTGATATTCTCGTTAAAGCGCATGCAAGCATCGTGAAACCTTAAAGAACAATGTCATTTAGCGAGATACAGCGTTCTGTACTGCAATAAGTTGGTGAAAAACTGTGAGGTTATGCAAATATCGTAATTGTGAACAAAACAGTGTAATAGAGCGTTTTTAGATACAAGTGCGAATGTTAGGTTAGGTTAAGATATGAACCGTCGTAAAACCGCAATAAACAATGTCAATTACTGAGATGCAGTGTTTTTCACCATTAAAAGTGGGGAACTGCGATATTTAATGTGAAAGCGCTTGCAACCGTCGTTAGGTTAGGTTAGGTTAGGTTAGGTTAGGTTAGGTTTGGTTAGGTTAGGTTAGGTTAGGTTAGGTTAGATTAGGTTAGGTTGGGTTGAGTTGGGTTAGGTTAGGTTAGGTTAGGTTGGGTTAGGTTAGGTTAGGTTAGGTTAGGTTACGTTAGGTTAGGTTAGGTTACGTTAGGTTAGGTTAGGTTAAGTTACGTTAGGTTAGGTTAGGTAAGGATAATTTGGTTAGGTTAGGTAAGGTTAGGTTAGGTTAGGTTGGGTTGGGTGTTGTTGGGTTGGGTTGGGTTAGGTTAGGTTGGGTTAGGTTAGGTTAGTTTACGTTAGGTTAGGTTAGGTTAGGTTACGTTAGGTTATGTTAGGTTAGGTTAGGTTACGTTAGGTTAGGTTAGGTCAGGTAAGGTTAGGTTGCGTTAGAATAGGTTAGGTTAGGTTAGGTTACGTTATAATACTGATTGTTGGCCTAGTTGGTATTTACTTAATGGCATGATTTGGCCGCAAAAGAGACACACACAAGAAAAGGAACACTCAGGTGCTTGTCGTTTGAGTGTTCCTTTTCTTGTGTGTGTCTCTTTTGCGGCCAAATCATGCCATTAGGTTACGTTAGGTTAGGTTAAGTTAGGTTAGGTTAGGTTTGGTTAGCTTAGGTTAGGTTAGCTTAGGTTAGGTTAGGTTGGGTTGGGTTGGGTTAGGTTGGGTTAGGTTAGGTTAGGTTAGGTTGGGTTAGGTTAGTTTAGGTTAGGTTAGGTTAGGTTAGGTTGGGTTGGGTTGGGTTAGGTTAGGTTAGGTTAGGTTAGGTAAGGTTAGGTTAGGTTTGGTTACGTTAGGTTAAGGTATGAACCGTCGTAAAACCGCATTAAACAATGTCACTTAGTGAGATGCAGTGTTTTTCACCTTTACAAGTTGGGAACTGTGATATCTAATGTGAAAGCGCTTGAAACCGTCATAATGTTGTAGAAAACATTGTAAAGTAGCGAGTAAAACGTTTTCTAACGATAGAAGTGCGAAGGTTATGTTAGGTTGAGTTATGTTAGTCTAAGCTAGGTAGCGTCGTGCAACTACCAAAAACAACGTCATCTAACGAGATAGTGTTGTTTTATTGCGAGTACGAAACTGCGATAGGTGAAATGTTGTGAAAGCACACAAAACGGCATGAACAAGCCAAATACTGCGTGTTGTACCGTTACAAGTGCGAAACTGCTATGTTGTGATATTCTCGTTAAAGCGCATGCAAGCATCGTGAAACCTTAAAGAACGATGTCATTTAGCGGGATACAGCGTTCTGTACTGTAATAAGTTGGTGAGAAACTGTGAGGTCAAGCAAATATCGTAATTGTGAACGAAACAGTGTAATTGAGCGTCTTTAGATACAAGTGCGAATGTTAGGTTAGGTTGACATATCAACCGTCGTAAAACCGCATTAAACAATGTCACTTAGTGAGATGTAGTGTTTTTCAACATTACAAGTCGGGAACTACGATATCTAATGTGAAAGCGCATGAAACCGTCGTAATCTTGTAGAAAACATTGTAAAGTGGCGAGTAAAACGTTTTCTAACGATAGAAGTGCGAAGGTTAGGTTAGGTTAGGTTAGTTTAAGCTAGGTAGCGTCGTAAAATTACCAAAAACGACGTCATCTAACGAGATAGTGTTGTTTTATAGCGAGTATTAAACTGGGATAGGTGAAATGTTGTGAAAGCACACAAAACGGCATGAACAAGCCAAATACTGCGTGTTCTACCGTTACAAGTGCGAAACTGCTATATTGTGATATTCTCGTTAAAGCGCATGCAAGCATCGTGAAACCTTAAAGAACAATGTCATTTAGCGAGATACAGCGTTCTGTACTGCAATAAGTTGGTGAAAAACTGTGAGGTTATGCAAATATCGTAATTGTGAACAAAACAGTGTAATAGAGCGTTTTTAGATACAAGTGCGAATGTTAGGTTAGGTTAAGATATGAACCGTCGTAAAACCGCATTAAACAATGTCAATTACTGAGATGCAGTGTTTTTCACCATTAAAAGTGGGGAACTGCGATAATTAATGTGAAAGCGCTTGCAACCGTCGTTAGGTTAGGTTAGGTTAGGTTAGGTTAGGTTAGATTAGGTTAGGTTGGGTTGAGTTGGGTTAGGTTAGGTTAGGTTAGGTTAGGTTGGGTTAGGTTAGGTTCGATTAGGTTAGGTTACGTTAGGTTAGGTTAGGTTACGTTAGGTTAGGTTAGGTTAGGTTACGTTAGGTTAGGTTAGGTTAGGTAAGGATAATTTGGTTAGGTTAGGTAAGGTTAGGTTAGGTTAGGTTAGGTTGGGTTGGGTGTTGTTGGGTTGGGTTGGGTTGGGTTAGGTTGGTTTAGGTTAGGTTAGGTTACGTTAGGTTAGGTTAGGTTAGGTTAGGTTACGTTAGGTTATGTTAGGTTAGGTTAGGTTACGTTAGGTTAGGTTAGGTCAGGTAAGGTTAGGTTACGTTAGAATAGGTTAGGTTAGGTTAGGTTACGTTAGGTTAGGTTAAGTTAGGTTAAGTTAGGTTTGGTTAGCTTAGGTCAGGTTAGCTTAGGTTAGGTTAGGTTGGGTTGGGTTGGGTTAGGTTGGGTTAGGTTAGGTTAGGTTAGGTTAGGTTAGGTTGGGTTAGGTTAGTTTAGGTTAGGTTAGGTTAGGTTAGGTTGGGTTGGGTTGGGTTAGGTTAGGTTAGGTTAGGTTAGGTTAGGTTAGGTAAGGTTAGGTTAGGTTAGGTTAGGTTACGTTAGGTTAAGGTATGAACCGTCGTAAAACCGCATTAAACAATGTCACTTAGTGAGATGCAGTGTTTTTCACCTTTACAAGTTGGGAACTGTGATATCTAATGTGAAAGCGCTTGAAACCGTCATAATGTTGTAGAAAGCAATGTAAAGTAGCGAGTAAAACGTTTTCTAACGATAGAAGTGCGAAGGTTATGTTAGGTTGAGTTATGTTAGTTTAAGCTAGGTAGCGTCGTGCAACTACCAAAAACAACGTCATCTAACGAGATAGTGTTGTTTTATTGCGAGTACGAAACTGCGATAGGTGAAATGTTGTGAAAGCACACAAAACGGCATGAACAAGCCAAATACTGCGTGTTGTACCGTTACAAGTGCGAAACTGCTATGTTGTGATATTCTCGTTAAAGCGCATGCAAGCATCGTGAAACCTTAAAGAACGATGTCATTTAGCGAGATACAGCGTTCTGTACTGCAATAAGTTGGTGAAAAATTGTGAGGTTATGCAAATATCCTTATTGTGAACGAAACGGTGTAATAGAGCGTTTTTTAATACAAGTGCGAATGTTAGGTTAGGTTAAGATATGAACCGTCGTAAAACCGCATTAAACAATGTCACTTAGTGAGATGCAGTGTTTTTCACCATTACAAGTCGGGAACTGCGATATCTAATGTGAAAGCGCTTGCAAACGTCGTTAGGTTAGGTTAAGTTTGGTTAGGTTAGGTTAGGTTACGTTAGGTTAGGTTAGGTTAGGTTAGGTTAGGTTATGTTAGGTTAGGTTGGGTTAGGTTAGGTTAGGTTACGTTAGGTTAAGGTATGAACCGTCGTAAAACCGCAATAAACAATGTCACTTAGTGAGATGCAGTGTTTTTCACCTTTAAGTTAGGAACTGCGATATCTAATGTGAAAGCGCTTGAAACTGTCGTAATGATGTAGAAAGCAATGTAAAGTAGCGAGTAAAACGTTATCTAACGATAGAAGTGCGAAGGTTATGTTAGGTTGAGTTATGTTAGTTTAAGCTAGGTAGCGTCGTGAAACTACCAAAAACAACGTCATCTAACGATATAGTGTTGTTTTAGAGCGAGTATTAAACTGCGATAGGTGAAATGTTGTGAAAGCACACAAAACGGCATGAACAAGCCAAATACTGCGTGTTGTACCGTTACAAGTGCGAAACTGCTATGTTGTGACATTCTCGGTAAAGCGCATGCAAGTATCGTGAAACCTTAAAGAACGATGTCATTTAGCGAGATACAGCGTTCTGTACTGTAATAAGTTGGTGAGAAACTGTGAGGTCAAGCAAATATCGTAATTGTGAACGAAACAGTGTAATTGAGCGTCTTTAGATACAAGTGCGAATGTTAGGTTAGGTTGACATATCAACCGTCGTAAAACCGCATTAAACAATGTCACTTAGTGAGATGTAGTGTTTTTCAACATTACAAGTCGGGAACTACGATATCTAATGTGAAAGCGCATGAAACGTCGTAATCTTGTAGAAAACATTGTAAAGTGGCGAGTAAAACGTTTTCTAACGATAGAAGTGCGAAGGTTAGGTTAGGTTAGGTTAGTTTAAGCTAGGTAGCGTCGTGAAACTACCAAAAACGACGTCATCTAACGAGATAGTGTTGTTTTATAGCGAGTATTAAACTGCGATAGGTGAAATGTTGTGAAAGCACACAAAACGGCATGAACAAGCCAAATACTGCGTGTTCTACCGTTACAAGTGCGAAACTGCTATATTGTGATATTCTCGTTAAAGCGCACGCAAGCATCGTGAAACCTTAAAGAACAATGTCATTTAGCGAGATACAGCGTTCTGTACTGCAATAAGTTGGTGAAAAACTGTGAGGTTTCAAATATCGTAATTGTGAACAAAACAGTGTAATAGAGCGTTTTTAGATACAAGTGCGAATGTGAGGTTAGGTTAAGATATGAACCGTCGTAAAACCGCATTAAACAATGTCAATTACTGAGATGCAGTGTTTTTCACCATTAAAAGTGGGGAACTGCGATATTTAATGTGAAAGCGCTTGCAACCGTCGTTAGGTTAGGTTAGGTTAGGTTAGGTTAGGTTAGGTTAGGTTTGGTTAGATTAGGTTAGGTTAGGTTAGGTTAGGTTAGATTAGGTTAGGTTGGGTTGAGTTGGGTTAGGTTTGGTTAGGTTAGGTTAGGTTGGGTTAGGTTAGGTTAGGTTAGGTTAGGTTAGGTTACGTTAGGTTAGGTTAGGTTACGTTAGGTTAGGTTAGGTTACGTTAGGTTAGGTTAGGTTAGGTAAGGATAATTTGGTTAGGTTAGGTAAGGTTAGGTTAGGTTAGGTTAGGTTGGGTTGGGTGTTGTTAGGTTGGGTTGGGTTGGGTTAGGTTGGGTTAGGTTAGGTTACGTTAGGTTAGGTTACGTTAGGTTATGTTAGGTTAGGTTAGGTTACGTTAGGTTAGGTTAGGTCAGGTAAGGTTAGGTTACGTTAGAATAGGTTAGGTTAGGTTACGTTAGGTTAGGTTAAGTTAGGTTAGGTTAGGTTTGGTTAGGTTAGGTTAGGTTAGCTTAGGTTAGGTTAGGTTGGGTTGGGTTGGGTTAGGTTGGGTTAGGTTAGGTTAGGTTAGGTTAGGTTGGGTTAGGTTAGGATAGTTTAGGTTAGGTTAGGTTAGGTTAGGTTGGGTTGGGTTGGGTTAGGTTAGGTTAGGTTAGGTTAGGTAAGGTTAGGTTAGGTTAGGTTAGGTTAGGTTAGGTTAAGGTAAGAACCGTCGTAAAACCGCATTAAACAATGTCACTTAGTGAGATGCAGTGTTTTTCACCTTTACAAGTTGGGAACTGCGATATCTAATGTGAAAGCGCTTGAAACCGTCGTAATGTTGTAGAAAGCAATGTAAAGTAGCGAGTAAAACGTTTTCTAACGATAGAAGTGCGAAGGTCATGTTAGGTTGAGTTATGTTAGTTTAAGCTAGGTAGCGTCGTGCAACTACCAAAAACAACGTCATCTAACGAGATAGTGTTGTTTTATTGCGAGTACGAAACTGCGATAGGTGAAATGTTGTGAAAGCACACAAAACGGCATGAACAAGCCAAATACTGCGTGTTGTACCGTTACAAGTGCGAAACTGCTATGTTGTGATATTCTCGTTAAAGCGCATGCAAGCATCGTGAAACCTTAAAGAACGATGTCATTTAGCGAGATACAGCGTTCTGTACTGCAATAAGTTGGTGAAAAACTGTGAGGTTATGCAAATATCCTAATTGTGAACGAAACAGTGTAATAGAGCGTTTTTTAATACAAGTGCGAATGTTAGGTTAGGTTAAGATATGAACCGTCGTAAAACCGCATTAAACAATGTCACTTAGTGAGATGCAGTGTTTTTCACCCTTACAAGTCGGGAACTGCGATATCTAATGTGAAAGCGCTTGCAAACGTCGTTAGGTTAGGTTAGGTTTGGTTAGGTTAGGTTAGGTTACGTTAGGTTAGGTTTGGTTAGGTTAGGTTAGGTTATGTTAGGTTAGGTTGGGTTAGGTTAGGTTAGGTTACGTTAGGTTAAGGTATGAACCGTCGTAAAACCGCAATAAACAATGTCACTTAGTGAGATGCAGTGTTTTTCACCTTTACAAGTTAGGAACTGCGATATCTAATGTGAAAGCGCTTGAAACCGTCGTAATGTTGTAGAAAGCAATGTAAAGTAGCGAGTAAAACGTTTTCTAACGATAGAAGTGCGAAGGTTATGTTAGGTTGAGTTATGTTAGTTTAAGCTAGGTAGCGTCGTGAAACCACCAAAAACGACGTCATCTAACGAGATAGTGTAGTTTTATTGCGAGTACGAAACTGCGATAGGTAAAATGTTGTGAAAGCACACAAAACGGCATGAACAAGCCAAATACTGCGTGTTGTACCGTTACAAGTGCGAAACTGCTATGTTGTGACCTTCTCGGTAAAGCGCATGCAAGTATCGTGAAACCTTAAAGAACGATGTCATTTAGCGAGATACAGCGTTCTGTACTGTAATAAGTTGGTGAGAAACTGTGAGGTCAAGCAAATATCGTAATTGTGAACGAAACAGTGTAATTGAGCGTCTTTAGATACAAGTGCGAATGTTAGGTTAGGTTGACATATCAACCGTCGTAAAACCGCATTAAACAATGTCACTTAGTGAGATGTAGTGTTTTTCAACATTACAAGTCGGGAACTACGATATCTAATGTGAAAGCGCATGAAACCGTCGTAATCTTGTAGAAAACATTGTAAAGTGGCGAGTAAAACGTTTTTTAACGATAGAAGTGCGAAGGTTAGGTTAGGTTAGGTTAGGTTAGGTTAGGTTAGTTTAAGCTAGGTAGCGTCGTGAAACTACCAAAAACGACGTCATCTAACGAGATAGTGTTGTTTTATAGCGAGTATTAAACTGCGATAGGTGAAATGTTGTGAAAGCACACAAAACGGCATGAACAAGCCAAATACTGCGTGTTGTACCGTTACAAGTGCGAAACTGCTATATTGTGATATTCTCGTTAAAGCGCATGCAAGCATCGTGAAACCTTAAAGAACAATGTCATTTAGCGAGATACAGCGTTCTGTACTGCAATAAGTTGGTGAAAAACTGTGAGGTTATGCAAATATCGTAATTGTGAACAATACAGTGTAATAGAGCGTTTTTAGATACAAGTGCGAATGTTAGGTTAGGTTAAGATATGAACCGTCGTAAAACCGCATTAAACAATGTCAATTACTGAGATGTAGTGTTTTTCACCTTTACAAGTTGGGAACTGCGATATCTAATGTGAAAGCGCTTGAAACCGTCGTAATGTTGTAGAAAGCAATGTAAAGTAGCGAGTAAAACGTTTTCTAACGATAGAAGTGCGAAGGTTATGTTAGGTTGAGTTATGTTAGTTTAAGCTAGGTAGCGTCGTGAAACCACCAAAAACGACGTCATCTAACGAGATAGTGTTGTTTTATTGCGAGTACGAAACTGCGATAGGTAAAATGTTGTGAAAGCACACAAAACGGCATGAACAAGCCAAATACTGCGTGTTGTACCGTTACAAGTGCGAAACTGCTAAGTTGTGACATTCTCGGTAAAGCGCTTGCAAGTATCGTGAAACCTTAAAGAACGATGTCATTTAGCGAGATACAGCGTTCTGTACTGTAATAAGTTGGTGAGAAACTGTGAGGTCAAGCAAATATCGTAATTGTGAACGAAACAGTGTATTTGAGCATCTTTAGATACAAGTGCGAATGTTAGGTTAGGTTGACATATCAACCGTCGTAAAACCGCAATAAACAATGTCACTTAGTGAGATGTAGTGTTTTTCAACATTACAAGTCGGGAACTACGATATCTAATGTGAAAGCGCATGAAACCGTCGTAATCTTGTAAAAAACATTGTAAAGGGGCGAGTAAAACGTTTTCTAACGATAGAAGTGCGAAGGTTAGGTTAGGTTAGGTTAGTTTAAGCTAGGTAGCGTCGTGAAACTACCAAAAACGACGTCATCTAACGAGATAGTGTTGTTTTATAGCGAGTATTAAACTGCGATAGGTGAAATGTTGTGAAAGCACACAAAACGGCATGAACAAGCCAAATACTGCGTGTTCTACCGTTACAAGTGCGAAACTGCTATATTGTGATATTCTCGTTAAAGCGTATGCAAGCATCGTGAAACCTTAAAGAACAATGTCATTTAGCGAGATACAGCGTTCTGTACTGCAATAAGTTGGTGAAAAACTGTGAGGTTATGCAAATATCGTAATTGTGAACAAAACAGTGTAATAGAGCGTTTTTAGATACAAGTGCGAATGTTAGGTTAGGTTAAGATATGAACCGTCGTAAAACCGCATTAAACAATGTCAATTACGGAGATGCAGTGTTTTTCACCATTAAAAGTGGGGAACTGCGATATTTAATGTGAAAGCGCTTGCAACCGTCGTTAGGTTAGGTTAGGTTAGGTTAGGTTAGGTTAGGTTTGGTTAGGTTAGGTTAGGTTAGATTAGGTTAGGTTGGGTTGAGTTGGGTTAGGTTAGGTTAGGTTAGGTTGGGTTAGGTTAGGTTAGGTTAGGTTAGGTTACGTTAGGTTAGGTTAGGTTACGTTAGGTTAGGTTAGGTTAGGTTACGTTAGGTTAGGTTAGGTTAGGTAAGGATAATTTGGTTAGGTTAGGTAAGGTTAGGTTAGGTTTGGTTAGGTTGGGTTGGGTGTTGTTGGGTTGGGTTGGGTTGGGTTAGGTTGGGTTAGGTTAGGTTAGGTTACGTTAGGTTAGGTTAGGTTAGGTTACGTTAGGTTATGTTAGGTTAGGTTAGGTTACGTTAGGTTAGGTTAGGTCAGGTAAGGTTAAGTTACGTTAGAGTAGGTTAGGTTAGGTTACGTTAGGTTAGGTTAAGTTAGGTTAGGTTAGGTTTGGTTAGGTTAGGTTAGGTTAGCTTAGGTTAGGTTAGGTTGGGTTGGGTTGGGTTAGGTTGGGTTAGGTTAGGTTAGGTTAGGTTAGGTTGGGTTAGGTTAGGTTAGTTTAGGTTAGGTTAGGTTAGGTTAGATTGGGTTGGGTTGGGTTAGGTTAGGTTAGGTTAGGTAAGGTTAGGTTAGGTTAGGTTAGGTTAGGTTAGGTTAAGGTATGAACCGTCGTAAAACCGCATTAAACAATGTCACTTAGTGAGATGCAGTGTTTTTCACCTTTACAAGTTGGGAACTGTGATATCTAATGTGAAAGCGCTTGAAACCGTCGTAATGTTGTAGAAAGCAATGTAAAGTAGCGAGTAAAACGTTTTCTAACGATAGATGTGCGAAGGTCATGTTAGGTTGAGTTATGTTAGTTTAAGCTAGGTAGCGTCGTGAAACCACCAAAAACGACGTCATCTAACGAGATAGTGTAGTTTTATTGCGAGTACGAAACTGCGATAGGTAAAATAATGTGAAAGCACACAAAACGGCATGAACAAGCCAAATACTGCGTGTTGTACCGTTACAAGTGCGAAACTGCTATGTTGTGACATTCTCGGTAAAGCGCATGCAAGTATCGTGAAACCTTAAAGAACGATGTCATTTAGCGAGATACAGCGTTCTGTACTGTAATAAGTTGGTGAGAAACTGTGAGGTCAAGCAAATATCGTAATTGTGAACGAAACAGTGTAATTGAGCGTCTTTAGATACAAGTGCGAATGTTAGGTTAGGTTAAGGTATGAACCGTCGTAAAACCGCATTAAACAATGTCACTTAGTGAGATGCAGTGTTTTTCACCTTTACAAGTTGGGAACTGTCATATCTAATGTGAAAGCGCTTGAAACCGTCGTAATGTTGTAGAAAGCAATGTAAAGTAGCGAGTAAAACGTTTTCTAACGATAGATGTGCGAAGGTCATGTTAGGTTGAGTTATGTTAGTTTAAGCTAGGTAGCGTCGTGAAACTACCAAAAACAACGTCATCTAACGAGATAGTGTTGTTTTATTGCGAGTACGAAACTGCGATAGGTGAAATGTGAAAGCACACAAAACGGCATGAACAAGCCAAATACTGCGTGTTGTACCGTTCCAAGTGCGAAACTGCTATGTTGTGATATTCTCGTTA
Source organism: Rhipicephalus microplus (assembly GCF_043290135.1). Classification (NCBI taxonomy): domain Eukaryota; kingdom Metazoa; phylum Arthropoda; class Arachnida; order Ixodida; family Ixodidae; genus Rhipicephalus; species Rhipicephalus microplus. The sequence continues at coordinate 465,833 of NW_027464656.1, forward strand.
AAGCGCATGCAAGCATCGTGAAACCTTAAAGAACAATGTCATTTAGCGAGATACAGCGTTCTGTACTGCAATAAGTTGGTGAAAAACTGTGAGGTTATGCAAATATCCTAATTGTGAACGAAACAGTGTAATAGAGCGTTTTTTTAATACAAGTGCGAATGTTAGGTTAGGTTAAGATATGAACCGTCGTAAAACCGCAAAAAACAATGTCACTTAGGGAGATGCAGTGTTTTTCACCATTACAAGTCGGGAACTGCGATATCTAATGTGAAAGCGCTTGCAAACGTCGTTAGGTTAGGTTAGGTTAGGTTAGGTGAGGTTAGGTTAGGTTAGGTTACGTTAGGTTAGGTTAGGTTAGGTTAGGTTAGGTTACGTTACGTTAGGTTTGGTTAGGTTAGGTTAGGTTAGGTTAGGTTATGTTAGGTTAGGTTGGGTTAGGTTAGGTTAGGTTAGGTTAGGTTAAGATATGAACCGCACTAAAACCGCATTAAACAATGTCACTTAGTGAGATGCAGTGTTTTTCACCTTTACAAGTTGGGAACTGCGATATCTAATGTGAAAGCGCTTGAAACCGTCGTAATGTTGTAGAAAGCAATGCAAAGTAGCGAGTAAAACGTTTTCTAACGATAGAAGTGCGAAGGTTATGTTAGGTTGAGTTATGTTAGTTTAAGCTAGGTAGCGTCGTGAAACCACCAAAAACGACGTCATCTAACGAGATAGTGTTGTTTTATTGCGAGTACGAAAATGCGATAGGTAAAATGTGTTGAAAGCACACAAAACGGCATGAACAAGCCAAATACTGCGTGTTGTACCGTTACAAGTGCGAAACTGCTATGTTGTGACATTCTCGGTAAAGCGCATGCAAGTATCGTGAAACCTTAAAGAACGATGTCATTTAGCGAGATACAGCATTCTGTACTGTAATAAGTTGGTGAGAAACTGTGAGGTCAAGCAAATATCGTAATTGTGAATGAAACAGTGTAATTGAGCGTCTTTAGATACAAGTGCGAATGTTAGGTTAGGTTGACATAGCAACCGTCGTAAAACCGCATTAAACAATGTCACTTAGTGAGATGTAGTGTTTTTCAACATTACAAGTCGGGAACTACGATATCTAATGTGAAAGCGCATGAAACCGTCGTAATCTTGTAGAAAACATTGTAAAGTTGCGAGTAAAACGTTTTCTAACGATAGAAGTGCGAAGGTTAGGTTAGGTTAGGTTAGTTTAAGCTAGGTAGCGTCGTGAAACTACCAAAAACGACATCTAACGAGATAGTGTTGTTTTATTGCGAGTATTAAACTGCGATAGGTGAAATGTTGTGAAAGCACACAAAACGGCATGAACAAGCCAAATACTGCGTGTTCTACCGTTACAAGTGCGAAACTGCTATATTGTGATATTCTCGTTAAAGCGCATGCAAGCATCGTGAAACCTTAAAGAACAATGTCATTTAGCGAGATACAGCGTTCTGTACTGCAATAAGTTGGTGAAAAACTGTGAGGTTATGCAAATATCGTAATTGTGAACGAAACAGTGTAATAGAGCGTTTTTCAATACAAGTACGAATGTTAGGTTAGGTTAAGATATGAACCGTCGTAAAACCGCATTAAACAATGTCACTTAGTGAGATGCAGTGTTTTTCACCATTACAAGTCGGGAACTGCGATATCTAATGTGAAAGCGCTTGCAAACGTCGTTAGGTTAGGTTAGGTTAGGTTAGGTTAGGTTACGTTAGGTTAGGTTTGGTTAGGTTAGGTTAGGTTAGGTTATGTTAGGTTAGGTTGGGTTAGGTTAGGTTAGGTTAGGTTAGGTTAGGTTAAGATATGAACCGCGCTAAAACCGCATTAAACAATGTCACTTAGTGAGATGCAGTGTTTTTCACCTTTACAAGTTGGGAACTGCGATATCTAATGTGAAAGCGCTTGAAACCGTCGTAATGTTGTAGAAAGCAATGTAAAGTAGCGAGTAAAACGTTTTCTAACGATAGAAGTGCGAAGGTTATGTTAAGTTGAGTTATGTTAGTTTAAGCTAGGTAGCGTCGTGAAACCACCAAAAACGACGTCATCTAACGAGATAGTGTTGTTTTATTGCGAGTACGAAACTGCGATAGGTAAAATGTTGTGAAAGCACACAAAATGGCATGAACAAGCCAAATACTGCGTGTTGTACCGTTACAAGTGCGAAACTGCTATGTTGTGACATTCTCGGTAAAGCGCATGCAAGTATCGTGAAACCTTAAAGAACGATGTCATTTAGCGAGATACAGCGTTCTGTACTGTAATAAGTTGGTGAGAAACTGTGAGGTCAAGCAAATATCGTAATTGTGAACGAAACAGTGTAATTGAGCGTCTTTAGATACAAGTGCGAATGTTAGGTTAGGTTGACATATCAACCGTCGTAAAACCGCATTAAACAATGTCACTTAGTGAGATGTAGTGTTTTTCAACATTACAAGTCGGGAACTACGATATCTAATGTGAAAGCGCATGAAACCGTCGTAATCTTGTAGAAAACATTGTAAAGTGGCGAGTAAAACGTTTTCTAACGATAGAAGTGCGAAGGTTAGGTTAGGTTAGGTTAGTTTAAGCTAGGTAGCGTCGTGAAACTACCAAAAACGACGTCATCTAACGAGATAGTGTTGTTTTATAGCGAGTATTAAACTGCGATAGGTGAAATGTTGTGAAAGCACACAAAACGGCATGAACAAGCCAAATACTGCGTGTTCTACCGTTACAAGTGCGAAACTGCTATATTGTGATATTCTCGTTAAAGCGCATGCAAGCATCGTGAAACCTTAAAGAACAATGTCATTTAGCGAGATACAGCGTTCTGTACTGCAATAAGTTGGTGAAAAACTGTGAGGTTATGCAAGTATCGTAATTGTGAACAAAACAGTGTAATAGAGCGTTTTTAGATACAAGTGCGAATGTTAGGTTAGGTTAAGATATGAACCGTCGTAAAACCGCATTAAACAATGTCAATTACTGAGATGCAGTGTTTTTCACCATTAAAAGTGGGTAACTGCGATAATTAATGTGAAAGCGCTTGCAACCGTCGTTAGGTTAGGTTAGGTTAGGTTAGGTTAGGTTAGGTTTGGTTAGGTTAGGTTAGGTTAGGTTAGATTAGGTTAGGTTGGGTTGAGTTGGGTTAGGTTAGGTTAGGTTAGGTTAGGTTGGGTTAGGTTAGGTTAGGTTAGGTTAGGTTACGTTAGGTTAGGTTAGGTTACGTTAGGTTAGGTTAGGTTAGGTAAGGATAACTTGGTTAGGTTAGGTAAGGTTAGGTTAGGTTAGGTTAGGTTGGGTTGGGTGTTGTTGGGTTGGGTTGGGTTAGGTTGGGTTAGGTTAGGTTAGGTTACGTTAGGTTAGGTTAGGTTAGGTTACGTTAGGTTATGTTAGGTTAGGTTAGGTTACGTTAGGTTAGGTTAGGTCAGGTAAGGTTAGGTTACGTTAGAATAGGTTAGGTTAGGTTAGGTTACGTTACGTTAGGTTAAGTTAGGTTAGGTTAGGTTTGGTTAGCTTAGGTTAGGTTAGGTAGGGTTGGGTTGGGTTAGGTTGGGTTAGGTTAGGTTAGGTTAGGTTAGTTGGGTTAGGTTAGTTTAGGTTAGGTTAGGTTAGGTTGGGTTGGGTTGGGTTAGGTTAGGTTAGGTTAGGTTAGGTAAGGTTAGGTTAGGTTAGGTTAGGTTACGTTAGGTTAAGGTATGAACCGTCGTAAAACCGCATTAAACAATGTCACTTAGTGAGATGCATTGTTTTTCACCTTTACAAGTTGGGAACTGTGATATCTAATGTGAAAGCGCTTGAAACCGTCATAATGTTGTAGAAAGCAATGTAAAGTAGCGAGTAAAACGTTTTCTAACGATAGAAGTGCGAAGGTTATGTTAGGTTGAGTTATGTTAGTTTAAGCTAGGTAGCGTCGTGCAACTACCAAAAACAACGTCATCTAACGAGATAGTGTTGTTTTATTGCGAGTACGAAACTGCGATAGGTGAAATGTTGTGAAAGCACACAAAACGGCATGAACAAGCCAAATACTGCGTGTTGTACCGTTACAAGTGCGAAACTGCTATGTTGTGATATTCTCGTTAAAGCGCATGCAAGCACCGTGAAACCTTAAAGAACGATGTCATTTAGCGAGATACAGCGTTCTGTACTGCAATAAGTTGGTGAAAAACTTTGAGGTTATGCAAATATCCTAATTGTGAACGAAACAGTGTAATAGAGCGTTTTTTAATACAAGTGCGAATGTTAGGTTAGGTTAAGATATGAACCGTCGTAAAACCGCATTAAACAATGTCACTTAGTGAGATGCAGTGTTTTTCACCATTACAAGTCGGGAACTGCGATATCTAATGTGAAAGCGCTTGCAAACGTCGTTAGGTTAGGTTAGGTTTGGTTAGGTTAGGTTAGGTTAGGTTAGGTTACGTTAGGTTAGGTTTGGTTAGGTTAGGTTAGGTTAGGTAATGTTAGGTTAGGTTGGGTTAGGTTAGGTTAGGTTACGTTAGGTTAAGGTATGAACCGTCGTAAAACCGCAATAAACAATGTCACTTAGTGAGATGCAGTGTTTTTCACCTTTACAAGTTAGGAACTGCGATATCTAATGTGAAAGCGCTTGAAACCGTCGTAATGTTGTAGAAAGCAATGTAAAGTAGCGAGTAAAACGTTTTCTAACGATAGAAGTGCGAAGGTTATGTTAGGTTGAGTTATGTTAGTTTAAGCTAGGTAGCGTCGTGAAACCACCAAAAACGACGTCATCTAACGAGATAGTGTAGTTTTATTGCGAGTACGAAACTGCGATAGGTAAAATGTTGTGAAAGCACACAAAACGACATGAACAAGCCAAATACTGCGTGTTGTACCGTTACAAGTGCGAAACTGCTATGTTGTGACATTCTCGGTAAAGCGCATGCAAGTATCGTGAAACCTTAAAGAACGATGTCATTTAGCGAGATACAGCGTTCTGTACTGTAATAAGTTGGTGAGAAACTGTGAGGTCAAGCAAATATCGTAATTGTGAACGAAACAGTGTAATTGAGCGTCTTTAGATACAAGTGCGAATGTTAGGTTAGGTTGACATATCAACCGTCGTAAAACCGCATTAAACAATGTCACTTAGTGAGATGCAGTGTTTTTCACCCTTACAAGTCGGGAACTGCGATATCTAATGTGAAAGCGCTTGCAAACGTCGTTAGGTTAGGTTAGGTTTGGTTAGGTTAGGTTAGGTTACGTTAGGTTAGGTTTGGTTAGGTTAGGTTAGGTTATGTTAGGTTAGGTTGGGTTAGGTTAGGTTAGGTTACGTTAGGTTAAGGCATGAACCGTCGTAAAACCGCAATAAACAATGTCACTTAGTGAGATGCAGTGTTTTTCACCTTTACAAGTTAGGAACTGCGATATCTAATGTGAAAGCGCTTGAAACCGTCGTAATGTTGTAGAAAGCAATGTAAAGTAGCGAGTAAAACGTTTTCTAACGATAGAAGTGCGAAGGTTATGTTAGGTTGAGTTATGTTAGTTTAAGCTAGGTAGCGTCGTGAAACCACCAAAAACGACGTCATCTAACGAGATAGTGTAGTTTTATTGCGAGTACGAAACTGCGATAGGTAAAATGTTGTGAAAGCACACAAAACGGCATGAACAAGCCAAATACTGTGTGTTGTACCGTTACAAGTGCGAAACTGCTATGTTGTGACATTCTCGGTAAAGCGCATGCAAGTATCGTGAAACCTTAAAGAACGATGTCATTTAGCGAGATACAGCGTTCTGTACTGTAATAAGTTGGTGAGAAACTGTGAGGTCAAGCAAATATCGTAATTGTGAACGAAACAGTGTAAATGAGCGTCTTTAGATACAAGTGCGAATGTTAGGTTAGGTTGACATATCAACCGTCGTAAAACCGCATTAAACAATGTCACTTAGTGAGATGTAGTGTTTTTCAACATTACAAGTCGGGAACTACGATATCTAATGTGAAAGCGCATGAAACCGTCGTAATCTTGTAGAAAACATTGTAAAGTGGCGAGTAAAACGTTTTCTAACGATAGAAGTGCGAAGGTTAGGTTAGGTTAGGTTAGTTTAAGCTAGGTAGCGTCGTGAAACTACCAAAAACGACGTCATCTAACGAGATAGTGTTGTTTTATAGCGAGTATTAAACTGCGATAGGTGAAATGTTGTGAAAGCACACAAAAGGGCATGAACAAGCCAAATACTGCGTGTTGTACCGTTACAAGTGCGAAACTGCTATATTGTGATATTATCGTTAAAGCGCATGCAAGCATCGTGAAACCTTAAAGAACAATGTCATTTAGCGAGATACAGCGTTCTGTACTGCAATAAGTTGGTGAAAAACTGTGAGGTTATGCAAATATCGTAATTGTGAACAAAACAGTGTAATAGAGCGTTTTTAGATACAAGTGCGAATGTTAGGTTAGGTTAAGATATGAACCGTCGTAAAACCGCATTAAACAATGTCAATTACTGAGATGTAGTGTTTTTCACCTTTACAAGTTGGGAACTGCGATATCTAATGTGAAAGCGCTTGAAACCGTCGTAATGTTGTAGAAAGCAATGTAAAGTAGCGAGTAAAACATTTTCTAACGATAGAAGTGTGAAGGTTATGTTAGGTTGAGTTATGTTAGTTTAAGCTAGGTAGCGTCGTGAAACCACCAAAAACGACGTCATCTAACGAGATAGTGTTGTTTTATTGCGAGTACGAAACTGCGATAGGTAAAATGTTGTGAAAGCACATAAAACGGCATGAACAAGCCAAATACTGCGTGTTGTACCGTTACAAGTGCGAAACTGCTAAGTTGTGACATTCTCGGTAAAGCGCATGCAAGTATCGTGAAACCTTAAAGAACGATGTCATTTAGCGAGATACAGCGTTCTGTACTGTAATAAGTTGGTGAGAAACTGTGAGGTCAAGCAAATATTGTAATTGTGAACGAAACAGTGTAATTGAGCATCTTTAGATACAAGTGCGAATGTTAGGTTAGGTTGACATATCAACCGTCGTAAAACCGCATTAAACAATGTCACTTAGTGAGATGTAGTGTTTTTCAACATTACATGTCGGGAACTACGATATCTAATGTGAAAGCGCATGAAACCGTCGTAATCTTGTAAAAAACATTGTAAAGTGGCGAGTAAAACGTTTTCTAACGATAGAAGTGCGAAGGTTAGGTTAGGTTACGTTAGTTTAAGCTAGGTAGCGTCGTGAAACTACCAAAAACGACGTCATCTAACGAGATAGTGTTGTTTTATAGCGAGTATTAAACTGCGATAGGTGAAATGTTGTGAAAGCACACAAAACGGCATGAACAAGCCAAATACTGCGTGTTCTACCGTTACAAGTGCGAAACTGCTATATTGTGATATTCTCGTTAAAGCGTATGCAAGCATCGTGAAACCTTAAAGAACAATGTCATTTAGCGAGATACAGCGTTCTGTACTGCAATAAGTTGGTGAAAAACTGTGAGGTTATGCAAATATCGTAATTGTGAACAAAAGAGTGTAATAGAGCGTTTTTAGATACAAGTGCGAATGTTAGGTTAGGTTAAGATATGAACCGTCGTAAAACCGCATTAAACAATGTCACTTAGTGAGATGCAGTGTTTTTCACCATTACAAGTCGGGAACTGCGATATCTAATGTGAAAGCGCTTGCAAACGTCGTTAGGTTAGGTTAGGTTAGGTTAGGTGAGGTTAGGTTAGGTTAGGTTACGTTAGGTTAGGTTAGGTTAGGTTTGGTTAGGTTAGGTTAGGTTAGGTTAGGGTATGTTAGGTAAGGTTTGGTTAGGTTAGGTTAGGTTAGGTTGGTTTAGGTAAGGTTAGGTTAGGTTAAGATATGAACCGTCGTAAAACCGCATTAAACAATGTCACTTAGTGAGATGCAGTGTTTTTCACCATTACAAGTCGGGAACTGCGATATCTAATGTGAAAGCGCTTGCAAACGTCGTTAGGTTAGGTTAGGTTAGGTTACGTTAGGTTAGGTTTGGTTAGGTTAGGTTAGGTTAGGTTAGGTTAGGTTATGTTAGGTTAGGTTGGGTTAGGTTAGGTTAGGTTAGGTTAGGTTAAGATATGAACCGCGCTAAAACCGCATTAAACAATGTCACTTAGTGAGATGCAGTGTTTTTCACCTTTACAAGTTGGGAACTGCGATATCTAATGTGAAAGCGCTTGAAACCGTCGTAATGTTGTAGAAAGCAATGTAAAGTAGCGAGTAAAACGTTTTCTAACGATAGAAGTGCGAAGGTTATGTTAGGTTGAGTTATGTTAGTTTAAGCTAGGTAGCGTCGTGAAACCACCAAAAACGACGTCATCTAACGAGATAGTGTTGTTTTATTGCGAGTACGAAACTGCGATAAGTAAAATGTTGTGAAAGCACACAAAACGGCATGAACAAGCCAAATACTGCGTGTTGTACCGCTACAAGTGCGAAACTGCTATGTTGTGACATTCTCGGTAAAGCGCATGCAAGTATCGTGAAACCTTAAAGAACGATGTCATTTAGCGAGATACAGCATTCTGTACTGTAATAAGTTGGTGAGAAACTGTGAGGTCAAGCAAATATCGTAATTGTGAATGAAACAGTGTAATTGAGCGTCTTTAGATACAAGTGCGAATGTTAGGTTAGGTTGACATAGCAACCGTCGTAAAACCGCATTAAACAATGTCACTTAGTGAGATGTAGTGTTTTTCAACATTACAAGTCGGGAACTACGATATCTAATGTGAAAGCGCATGAAACCGTCATAATCTTGTAGAAAACATTGTAAAGTTGCGAGTAAAACGTTTTTTAACGATAGAAGTGCGAAGGTTAGGTTAGGTTAGGTTAGTTTAAGCTAGGTAGCGTCGTGAAACTACCAAAAACGACATCTAACGAGATAGTGTTGTTTTATTGCGAGTATTAAACTGCGATAGGTGAAATGTTGTGAAAGCACACAAAACGGCATGAACAAGCCAAATACTGCGTGTTCTACCGTTACAAGTGCGAAACTGCTATATTGTGATATTCTCGTTAAAGCGCATGCAAGCATCGTGAAACCTTAAAGAACAATGTCATTTAGCGAGATACAGCGTTCTGTACTGCAATAAGTTGGTGAAAAACTGTGAGGTTATGCAAATATCGTAATTGTGAACGAAACAGTGTAATAGAGCGTTTTTCAATACAAGTACGAATGTTAGGTTAGGTTAAGATATGAACCGTCGTAAAACCGCATTAAACAATGTCACTTAGTGAGATGCAGTGTTTTTCACCATTACAAGTCGGGAACTGCGATATCTAATGTGAAAGCGCTTGCAAACGTCGTTAGGTTAGGTTAGGTTAGGTTAGGTTAGGTTACGTTAGGTTAGGTTTGGTTAGGTTAGGTTAGGTTAGGTTATGTTAGGTTAGGTTGGGTTAGGTTAGGTTAGGTTAGGTTAGGTTAAGATATGAACCGCGCTAAAACCGCATTAAACAATGTCACTTAGTGAGATGCAGTGTTTTTCACCTTTACAAGTTGGGAACTGCGATATCTAATGTGAAAGCGCTTGAAACCGTCGTAATGTTGTAGAAAGCAATGTAAAGTAGCGAGTAAAACGTTTTCTAACGATAGAAGTGCGAAGGTTATGTTAGGTTGAGTTATGTTAGTTTAAGCTAGGTAGCGTCGTGAAACCACCAAAAACGACGTCATCTAACGAGATAGTGTTGTTTTATTGCGAGTACGAAACTGCGATAGGTAAAATGTTGTGAAAGCACACAAAATGGCATGAACAAGCCAAATACTGCGTGTTGTACCGTTACAAGTGCGAAACTGCTATGTTGTGACATTCTCGGTAAAGCGCATGCAAGTATCGTGAAACCTTAAAGAACGATGTCATTTAGCGAGATACAGCGTTCTGTACTGTAATAAGTTGGTGAGAAACTGTGAGGTCAAGCAAATATCGTAATTGTGAACGAAACAGTGTAATTGAGCGTCTTTAGATACAAGTGCGAATGTTAGGTTAGGTTGACATATCAACCGTCGTAAAACCGCATTAAACAATGTCACTTAGTGAGATGTAGTGTTTTTCAACATTACAAGTCGGGAACTACGATATCTAATGTGAAAGCGCATGAAACCGTCGTAATCTTGTAGAAAACATTGTAAAGTGGCGAGTAAAACGTTTTCTAACGATAGAAGTGTGAAGGTTAGGTTAGGTTAGGTTAGTTTAAGCTAGGTAGCGTCGTGAAACTACCAAAAACGACGTCATCTAACGAGATAGTGTTGTTTTATAGCGAGTATTAAACTGCGATAGGTGAAATGTTGTGAAAGCACACAAAACGGCATGAACAAGCCAAATACTGCGTGTTCTACCGTTACAAGTGCGAAACTGCTATATTGTGATATTCTCGTTAAAGCGCATGCAAGCATCGTGAAACCTTAAAGAACAATGTCATTTAGCGAGATACAGCGTTCTGTACTGCAATAAGTTGGTGAAAAACTGTGAGGTTATGCAAGTATCGTAATTGTGAACAAAACAGTGTAATAGAGCGTTTTTAAATACAAGTGCGAATGTTAGGTTAGGTTAAGATATGAACCGTCGTAAAACCGCATTAAACAATGTCAATTACTGAGATGCAGTGTTTTTCACCATTAAAAGTGGGGAACTGCGATAATTAATGTGAAAGCGCTTGCAACCGTCGTTAGGTTAGGTTAGGTTAGGTTAGGTTAGGTTTGGTTAGGTTAGGTTAGGTTAGGTTAGGTTAGATTAGGTTAGGTTGGGTTGAGTTGGGTTAGGTTAGGTTAGGTTAGGTTAGGTTGGGTTAGGTTAGGTTAGGTTAGGTTACGTTAGGTTAGGTTAGGTTACGTTAGGTTAGGTTAGGTTACGTTAGGTTAGGTTAGGTAAGGATAATTTGGTTAGGTTAGGTAAGGTTAGGTTAGGCTAGGTTAGGTTGGGTTGGTTGTTGTTGGGTTGGGTTGGGTTAGGTTGGGTTAGGTTAGGTTAGGTTACGTTAGGTTAGGTTAGGTTAGGTTACGTTAGGTTATGTTAGGTTAGGTTAGGTTACGTTAGGTTAGGTTAGGTCAGGTAAGGTTAGGTTACGTTAGAATAGGTTAGGTTAGGTTAGGTTACGTTACGTTAGGTTAAGTTAGGTTAGGTTAGGTTTGGTTAGCTTAGGTTAGGTTAGCTTAGGTTAGGTTAGGTAGGGTTGGGTTGGGTTAGGTTGGGTTAGGTTAGGTTAGGTTAGGTTAGTTGGGTTAGGTTAGTTTAGGTTAGGTTAGGTTAGGTTAGGTTGGGTTGGGTTGGGTTAGGTTAGGTTAGGTTAGGTTAGGTTAGGTTAGGTAAGGTTAGGTTAGGTTAGGTTAGGTTACGTTAGGTTAAGGTATGAACCGTCGTAAAACCGCATTAAACAATGTCACTTAGTGAGATGCAGTGTTTTTCACCTTTACAAGTTGGGAACTGCGATATCTAATGTGAAAGCGCTTGAAACCGTCATAATGTTGTAGAAAGCAATGTAAAGTAGCGAGTAAAACGTTTTCTAACGATAGAAGTGCGAAGGTTATGTTAGGTTGAGTTATGTTAGTTTAAGCTAGGTAGCGTCGTGCAACTACCAAAAACAACGTCATCTAACGAGATAGTGTTGTTTTATTGCGAGTACGAAACTGCGATAGGTGAAATGTTGTGAAAGCACACAAAACGGCATGAACAAGCCAAATACTGCGTGTTGTACCGTTACAAGTGCGAAACTGCTATGTTGTGATATTCTCGTTAAAGCGCATGCAAGCACCGTGAAACCTTAAAGAACGATGTCATTTAGCGAGATACAGCGTTCTGTACTGCAATAAGTTGGTGAAAAACTGTGAGGTTATGCAAATATCCTAATTGTAAACGAAACAGTGTAATAGAGCGTTTTTTAATACAAGTGCGAATGTTAGGTTAGGTTAAGATATGAACCGTCGTAAAACCGCATTAAACAATGTCACTTAGTGAGATGCAGTGTTTTTCACCATTACAAGTCGGGAACTGCGATATCTAATGTGAAAGCGCTTGCAAACGTCGTTAGGTTAGGTTAGGTTTGGTTAGGTTAGGTTAGGTTAGGTTAGGTTACGTTAGGTTAGGTTTGGTTAGGTTAGGTTAGGTTAGGTTATGTTAGGTTAGGTTGGGTTAGGTTAGGTTAGGTTACGTTAGGTTAAGGTATGAACCGTCGTAAAACCGCAATAAACAATGTCACTTAGTGAGATGCAGTGTTTTTCACCTTTACAAGTTAGGAACTGCGATATCTAATGTGAAAGCGCTTGAAACCGTCCTAATGTTGTAGAAAGCAATGTAAAGTAGCGAGTAAAACGTTTTCTAACGATAGAAGTGCGAAGGTTATGTTAGGTTGAGTTATGTTAGTTTAAGCTAGGTAGCGTCGTGAAACCACCAAAAACGACGTCATCTAACGAGATAGTGTAGTTTTATTGCGAGTACGAAACTGCGATAGGTAAAATGTTGTGAAAGCACACAAAACGGCATGAACAAGCCAAATACTGCGTGTTGTACCGTTACAAGTGCGAAACTGCTATGTTGTGACATTCTCGGTAAAGCGCATGCAAGTATCGTGAAACCTTAAAGAACGATGTCATTTAGCGAGATACAGCGTTCTGTACTGTAATAAGTTGCTGAGAAACTGTGAGGTCAAGCAAATATCGTAATTGTGAACGAAACAGTGTAATTGAGCGTCTTTAGATACAAGTGCGAATGTTAGGTTAGGTTGACATATCAACCGTCGTAAAACCGCATTAAACAATGTCACTTACAGAGATGTAGTGTTTTTCAACATTACAAGTCGGGAACTGCGATATCTAATGTGAAAGCGCATGAAACCGTCGTAATCTTGTAGAAAACATTGTAAAGTGGCGAGTAAAACGTTTTCTAACGATAGAAGTGCGAAGGTTAGGTTAGGTTAGGTTAGTTTAAGCTAGGTAGCGTCGTGAAACTACCAAAAACGACGTCATCTAACGAGATAGTGTTGTTTTATAGCGAGTATTAAACTGCGATAGGTGAAATGTTGTGAAAGCACACAAAACGGCATGAACAAGCCAAATACTGCGTGTTCTACCGTTACAAGTGCGAAACTGCTATATTGTGATATTCTCGTTAAAGCGCATGCAAGCATCGTGAAACCTTAAAGAACAATGTCATTTAGCGAGATACAGCGTTCTGTACTGCAATAAGTTGGTGAAAAACTGTGAGGTTATGCAAATATCGTAATTGTGAACAAAACAGTGTAATAGAGCGTTTTTAGATACAAGTGCGAATGTTAGGTTAGGTTAAGATATGAACCGTCGTAAAACCGCATTAAACAATGTCAATTACTGAGATGTAGTGTTTTTCACCTTTACAAGTTGGGAACTGCGATATCTAATGTGAAAGCGCTTGCAAACGTCGTTAGGTTAGGTTAGGTTTGGTTAGGTTAGGTTAGGTTAGGTTACGTTAGGTTAGGTTTGGTTAGGTTAGGTTAGGTTAGGTTATGTTAGGTTAGGTTGGGTTAGGTTAGGTTAGGTTACGTTAAGTTAAGGTATGAACCGTCGTAAAACCGCAATAAACAATGTCACTTAGTGAGATGCAGTGTTTTTCACCTTTACAAGTTAGGAACTGCGATATCTAATGTGAAAGCGCTTGAAACCGTCGTAATGTTGTAGAAAGCAATGTAAAGTAGCGAGTAAAACGTTTTCTAACGATAGAAGTGCGAAGGTTATGTTAGGTTGAGTTATGTTAGTTTAAGCTAGGTAGCGTCGTGAAACCACCAAAAACGACGTCATCTAACGAGATAGTGTAGTTTTATTGCGAGTACGAAACTGCGATAGGTAAAATGTTGTGAAAGCACACAAAACGGCATGAACAAGCCAAATACTGCGTGTTGTACCGTTACAAGTGCGAAACTGCTATGTTGTGACATTCTCGGTAAAGCGCATGCAAGTATCGTGAAACCTTAAAGAACGATGTCATTTAGCGAGATACAGCGTTCTGTACTGTAATAAGTTGCTGAGAAACTGTGAGGTCAAGCAAATATCGTAATTGTGAACGAAACAGTGTAATTGAGCGTCTTTAGATACAAGTGCGAATGTTAGGTTAGGTTGACATATCAACCGTCGTAAAACCGCATTAAACAATGTCACTTACTGAGATGTAGTGTTTTTCAACATTACAAGTCGGGAACTACGATATCTAATGTGAAAGCGCATGAAACCGTCGTAATCTTGTAGAAAACATTGTAAAGTGGCGAGTAAAACGTTTTCTAACGATAGAAGTGCGAAGGTTAGGTTAGGTTAGGTTAGTTTAAGCTAGGTAGCGTCGTGAAACTACCAAAAACGACGTCATCTAACGAGATAGTGTTGTTTTATAGCGAGTATTAAACTGCGATAGGTGAAATGTTGTGAAAGCACACAAAACGGCATGAACAAGCCAAATACTGCGTGTTCTACCGTTACAAGTGCGAAACTGCTATATTGTGATATTCTCGTTAAAGCGCATGCAAGCATCGTGAAACCTTAAAGAACAATGTCATTTAGCGAGATACAGCGTTCTGTACTGCAATAAGTTGGTGAAAAACTGTGAGGTTATGCAAATATCGTAATTGTGAACAAAACAGTGTAATAGAGCGTTTTTAGATACAAGTGCGAATGTTAGGTTAGGTTAAGATATGAACCGTCGTAAAACCGCATTAAACAATGTCAATTACTGAGATGTAGTGTTTTTCACCTTTACAAGTTGGGAACTGCGATATCTAATGTGAAAGCGCTTGAAACCGTCGTAATGTTGTAGAAAGCAATGTAAAGTAGCGAGTAAAACATTTTCTAACGATAGAAGTGCGAAGGTTATGTTAGGTTGAGTTATGTTAGTTTAAGCTAGGTAGCGTCGTGAAACCACCAAAAACGACGTCATCTAACGAGATAGTGTTGTTTTATTGCGAGTACGAAACTGCGATAGGTAAAATGTTGTGAAAGCACACAAAACGGCATGAACAAGCCAAATACTGCGTGTTGTACCGTTACAAGTGCGAAACTGCTAAGTTGTGACATTCTCGGTAAAGCGCATGCAAGTATCGTGAAACCTTAAAGAACGATGTCATTTAGCGAGATACAGCGTTCTGTACTGTAATAAGTTGGTGAGAAACTGTGAGGTCAAGCAAATATCGTAATTGTGAACGAAACAGTGTAATTGAGCATCTTTAGATACAAGTGCGAATGTTAGGTTAGGTTGACATATCAACCGTCGTAAAACCGCATTAAACAATGTCACTTAGTGAGATGTAGTGTTTTTCAACATTACATGTCGGGAACTACGATATCTAATCTGAAAGCGCATGAAACCGTCGTAATCTTGTAAAAAACATCTTAAAGTGGCGAGTAAAACGTTTTCTAACGATAGAAGTGCGAAGGTTAGGTTAGGTTACGTTAGTTTAAGCTAGGTAGCGTCGTGAAACTACCAAAAACGACGTCATCTAACGAGATAGTGTTGTTTTATAGCGAGTATTAAACTGCGATAGGTGAAATGTTGTGAAAGCACACAAAACGGCATGAACAAGCCAAATACTGCGTGTTCTACCGTTACAAGTGCGAAACCTCTATATTGTGATATTCTCGTTAAAGCGTATGCAAGCATCGTGAAACCTTAAAGAACAATGTCTTTTAGCGAGATACAGCGTTCTGTACTGCAATAAGTTGGTGAAAAACTGTGAGGTTATGCAAATATCGTAATTGTGAACAAAACAGTGTAATAGAGCGTTTTTAGATACAAGTGCGAATGTTAGGTTAGGTTAAGATATGAACCGTCGTAAAACCGCATTAAACAATGTCAATTACGGAGATGCAGTGTTTTTCACCATTAAAAGTGGGGAACTGCGATATTTAATGTGAAAGCGCTTGCAACCGTCGTTAGGTTAGGTTAGGTTAGGTTAGGTTAGGTTAGGTTTGGTTAGGTTAGGTTAGGTTAGGTTAGGTTGGGTTACGTTAGGTTAGGTTAGGTTAGGTTACGTTAGGTTAGGTTAGGTTACGTTAGGTTAGGTTAGGTTAGGTAAGGATAATTTGGTTAGGTTAGGTAAGGTTAGGTTAGGTTTGGTTAGGTTGGGTTGGATGTTGTTGGGTTGGGTTGGGTTGGGTTAGGTTGGGTTAGGTTAGGTTACGTTAGATTAGGTTAGGTTAGGTTACGTTAGGTTATGTTAGGTTAGGTTAGGTTACGTTAGGTTAGGTTAGGTCAGGTAAGGTTAGGTTACGTTAGAATAGGTTAGGTTAGGTTACGTTAGGTTAGGTTAAGTTAGGTTAGGTTAGGTTTGGTTAGGTTAGGTTAGGTTAGCTTAGGTTAGGTTAGGTTGGGTTGGGTTGGGTTAGGTTGGGTTAGGTTAGGTTAGGTTAGGTTGGGTTAGGTTAGGTTAGTTTAGGTTAGGTTAGGTTAGGTTAGATTGGGTTGGGTTGGGTTAGGTTAGGTTAGGTTAGGTAAGGTTAGGTTAGGTTAGGTTAGGTTAGGTTAGGTTAAGGTATGAACCGTCGTAAAACCGCATTAAACAATGTCACTTAGTGAGATGCAGTGTTTTTCACCTTTACAAGTTGGGAACTGTGATATCTAATGTGAAAGCGCTTGAAACCGTCGTAATGTTGTAGAAAGCAATGTAAAGTAGCGAGTAAAACGTTTTCTAACGATAGATGTGCGAAGGTCATGTTAGGTTGAGTTATGTTAGTTTAAGCTAGGTAGCGTCGTGAAACTATCAAAAACAACGTCATCTAACGAGATAGTGTTGTTTTATTGCCAGTACGAAACTGCGATAGGTGAAATGTGAAAGCACACAAAACGGCATGAACAAGCCAAATACTGCGTGTTGTACCGTTACAAGTGCGAAACTGCTATGTTGTGATATTCTCGTTAAAGCGCATGCAAGCATCGTGAAACCTTAAAGAACGATGTCATTTAGCGAGATACAGCGTTCTGTACTGCAATAAGTTGGTGAAAAACTGTGAGGTTATGCAAATATCCTAATTGTGAACGAAACAGTGTAATAGAGCGTTTTTTTAATACAAGTGCCAATGTTAGGTTAGGTTAAGATATGAACCGTCGTAAAACCGCATTAAACAATGTCACTTAGTGAGATGCAGTGTTTTTCACCATTACAAGTCGGGAACTGCGATATCTAATGTGAAAGCGCTTGCAAACGTCGTTAGGTTAGGTTAGGTTAGGTTAGGTGAGGTTAGGTTAGGTTAGGTTACGTTAGGTTAGGTTAGGTTAGGTTAGGTTAGGTTAGGGTATGTTAGGTAAGGTTTGGTTAGGTTAGGTTAGGTTAGGTTGGTTTAGGTAAGGTTAGGTTAGGTTAAGATATGAACCGTCGTAAAACCGCATTAAACAATGTCACTTAGTGAGATGCAGTGTTTTTCACCATTACAAGTCGGGAACTGCGATATCTAATGTGAAAGCGCTTGCAAACGTCGTTAGGTTAGGTTAGGTTAGGTTACGTTAGGTTAGGTTTGGTTAGGTTAGGTTAGGTTAGGTTAGGTTATGTTAGGTTAGGTTGGGTTAGGTTAGGTTAGGTTAGGTTAGGTTAAGATATGAACCGCGCTAAAACCGCATTAAACAATGTCACTTAGTGAGATGCAGTGTTTTTCACCTTTACAAGTTGGGAACTGCGATATCTAATGTGAAAGCGCTTGAAACCGTCGTAATGTTGTAGAAAGCAATGTAAAGTAGCGAGTAAAACGTTTTCTAACGATAGAAGTGCGAAGGTTATGTTAGGTTGAGTTATGTTAGTTTAAGCTAGGTAGCGTCGTGAAACCACCAAAAACGACGTCATCTAACGAGATAGTGTTGTTTTATTGCGAGTACGAAACTGCGATAGGTAAAATGTTGTGAAAGCACACAAAATGGCATGAACAAGCCAAATACTGCGTGTTGTACCGTTACAAGTGCGAAACTGCTATGTTGTGACATTCTCGGTAAAGCGCATGCAAGTATCGTGAAACCTTAAAGAACGATGTCATTTAGCGAGATACAGCGTTCTGTACTGTAATAAGTTGGTGAGAAACTGTGAGGTCAAGCAAATATCGTAATTGTGAACGAAACAGTGTAATTGAGCGTCTTTAGATACAAGTGCGAATGTTAGGTTAGGTTGACATATCGACCGTCGTAAAACCGCATTAAACAATGTCACTTAGTGAGATGTAGTGTTTTTCAACATTACAAGTCGGGAACTACGATATCTAATGTGAAAGAGCATGAAACCGTCGTAATCTTGTAGAAAACATTGTAAAGTGGCGAGTAAAACGTTTTCTAACGATAGAAGTGCGAAGGTTAGGTTAGGTTAGGTTAGTTTAAGCTAGGTAGCGTCGTGAAACTACCAAAAACGACGTCATCTAACGAGATAGTGTTGTTTTATAGCGAGTATTAAACTGCGATAGGTGAAATGTTGTGAAAGCACACAAAACGGCATGAACAAGCCAAATACTGCGTGTTCTACCGTTACAAGTGCGAAACTGCTATATTGTGATATTCTCGTTAAAGCGCATGCAAGCATCGTGAAACCTTAAAGAACAATGTCATTTAGCGAGATACAGCGTTCTGTACTGCAATAAGTTGGTGAAAAACTGTGAGGTTATGCAAGTATCGTAATTGTGAACAAAACAGTGTAATAGAGCGTTTTTAGATACAAGTGCGAATGTTAGGTTAGGTTAAGATATGAACCGTCGTAAAACCGCATTAAACAATGTAAATTACTGAGATGCAGTGTTTTTCACCATTAAAAGTGGGGAACTGCGATAATTAATGTGAAAGCGCTTGCAACCGTCGTTAGGTTAGGTTAGGTTAGGTTAGGTTAGGTTTGGTTAGGTTAGGTTAGGTTAGGTTAGATTAGGTTAGGTTGGGTTGAGTTGGGTTAGGTTAGGTTAGGTTAGGTTAGGTTGGGTTAGGTTAGGTTAGGTTAGGTTACGTTAGGTTAGGTTAGGTTACGTTAGGTTAGGTTAGGTTAGGTAAGGATAATTTGGTTAGGTTAGGTAAGGTTAGGTTAGGTTAGGTTAGGTTGGGTTGGGTGTTGTTGGGTTGGGTTGGGTTAGGTTGGGTTAGGTTAGGTTAGGTTACGTTAGGTTAGGTTAGGTTAGGTTACGTTAGGTTATGTTAGGTTAGGTTAGGTTACGTTAGGTTAGGTTAGGTCAGGTAAGGTTAGGTTACGTTAGAATAGGTTAGGTTAGGTTAGGTTACGTTACGTTAGGTTAAGTTAGGTTAGGTTAGGTTTGGTTAGCTTAGGTTAGGTTAGCTTAGGTTAGGTTAGGTAGGGTTGGGTTGGGTTAGGTTGGGTTAGGTTAGGTTAGGTTAGGTTAGTTGGGTTAGTTTAGTTTAGGTTAGGTTAGGTTAGGTTAGGTTGGGTTGGGTTGGGTTAGGTTAGGTTAGGTTAGGTTAGGTTAGGTTAGGTTAGGTAAGGTTAGGTTAGGTTAGGTTAGGTTACGTTAGGTTAAGGTATGAACCGTCGTAAAACCGCATTAAACAATGTCACTTAGTGAGATGCAGTGTTTTTCACCTTTACAAGTTGGGAACTGTGATATCTAATGTGAAAGCGCTTGAAACCGTCATAATGTTGTAGAAAGCAATGTAAAGTAGCGAGTAAAACGTTTTCTAACGATAGAAGTGCGAAGGTTATGTTAGGTTGAGTTATGTTAGTTTAAGCTAGGTAGCGTCGTGCAACTACCAAAAACAACGTCATCTAACGAGATAGTGTTGTTTTATTGCGAGTACGAAACTGCGATAGGTGAAATGTTGTGAAAGCACACAAAACGGCATGAACAAGCCAAATACTGCGTGTTGTACCGTTACAAGTGCGAAACTGCTATGTTGTGATATTCTCGTTAAAGCGCATGCAAGCACCGTGAAACCTTAAAGAACGATGTCATTTAGCGAGATACAGCGTTCTGTACTGCAATAAGTTGGTGAAAACTGTGAGGTTATGCAAATATCCTAATTGTGAACGAAACAGTGTAATAGAGCGTTTTTAATACAAGTGCGAATGTTAGGTTAGGTTAAGATATGAACCGTCGTAAAACCGCATTAAACAATGTCACTTAGTGAGATGCAGTGTTTTTCACCATTACAAGTCGGGAACTGCGATATCTAATGTGAAAGCGCTTGCAAACGTCGTTAGGTTAGGTTAGGTTTGGTTAGGTTAGGTTAGGTTAGGTTAGGTTACGTTAGGTTAGGTTTGGTTAGGTTAGGTTAGGTTAGGTTATGTTAGGTTAGGTTGGGTTAGGTTAGGTTAGGTTACGTTAGGTTAAGGTATGAACCGTCGTAAAACCGCAATAAACAATGTCACTTAGTGAGATGCAGTGTTTTTCACCTTTACAAGTTAGGAACTGCGATATCTAATGTGAAAGCGCTTGAAACCGTCGTAATGTTGTAGAAAGCAATGTAAAGTAGCGAGTAAAACGTTTTCTAACGATAGAAGTGCGAAGGTTATGTTAGGTTGAGTTATGTTAGTTTAAGCTAGGTAGCGTCGTGAAACCACCAAAAACGACGTCATCTAACGAGATAGTGTAGTTTTATTGCGAGTACGAAACTGCGATAGGTAAAATGTTGTGAAAGCACACAAAACGGCATGAACAAGCCAAATACTGCGTGTTGTACCGTTACAAGTGCGAAACTGCTATTTTGTGACATTCTCGGTAAAGCGCATGCAAGTATCGTGAAACCTTAAAGAACGATGTCATTTAGCGAGATACAGCGTTCTGTACTGTAATAAGTTGCTGAGAAACTGTGAGGTCAAGCAAATATCGTGATTGTGAACGAAACAGTGTAATTGAGCGTCTTTAGATACAAGTGCGAATGTTAGGTTAGGTTGACATATCAACCGTCGTAAAACCGCATTAAACAATGTCACTTACTGAGATGTATTGTTTTTCAACATTACAAGTCGGGAACTACGATATCTAATGTGAAAGCGCATGAAACCGTCGTAATCTTGTAGAAAACATTGTAAAGTGGCGAGTAAAACGTTTTCTAACGATAGAAGTGCGAAGGTTAGGTTAGGTTAGGTTAGTTTAAGCTAGGTAGCGTCGTGAAACTACCAAAAACGACGTCATCTAACGAGATAGTGTTGTTTTATAGCGAGTATTAAACTGCGATAGGTGAAATGTTGTGAAAGCACACAAAACGGCATGAACAAGCCAAATACTGCGTGTTCTACCGTTACAAGTGCGAAACTGCTATATTGTGATATTCTCGTTAAAGCGCATGCAAGCATCGTGAAACCTTAAAGAACAATGTCATTTAGCGAGATACAGCGTTCTGTACTGCAATAAGTTAGTGAAAAACTGTGAGGTTATGCAAATATCGTAATTGTGAACAAAACAGTGTAATAGAGCGTTTTTAGATACAAGTGCGAATGTTAGGTTAGGAGAAGATATGAACCGTCGTAAAACCGCATTAAACAATGTCAATTACTGAGATGCAGTGTTTTTCACCATTAAAAGTGGGGAACTGCGATATTTAATGTGAAAGCGCTTGCAACCGTCGTTAGGTTAGGTTAGGTTAGGTTAGGTTAGGTTAGGTTTGGTTAGGTTAGGTTAGGTTAGGTTAGGTTAGATTAGGTTAGGTTGGGTTGAGTTGGGTTAGGTTAGGTTAGGTTAGGTTGGGTTAGGTTAGGTTAGGTTAGGTTACGTTAGCTTAGTTTAGGTTACGTTAGGTTAGGTTAGGTTAGGTTACGTTAGGTTATGTTAGGTTAGGTTAGGTTACGTTAGGTTAGGTTAGGTCAGGTAAGGTTAGGTTACGTTAGAATAGGTTAGGTTAGGTTAGGTTACGTTACGTTAGGTTAAGTTAGGTTAGGTTAGGTTTGGTTAGCTTAGGTTAGGTTAGCTTAGGTTAGGTTAGGTAGGGTTGGGTTGGGTTAGGTTGGGTTAGGTTAGGTTAGGTTAGGTTAGTTGGGTTAGGTTAGTTTAGGTTAGGTTAGGTTAGGTTAGGTTGGGTTGGGTTGGGTTAGGTTAGGTTAGGTTAGGTTAGGTAAAGTTAGGTTAGGTTAGGTTAGGTTACGTTAGGTTAAGGTATGAACCGTCGTAAAACCGCATTAAACAATGTCACTTAGTGAGATGCAGTGTTTTTCACCTTTACAAGTTGGGAACTGCGATATCTAATGTGAAAGCGCTTGAAACCGTCATAATGTTGTAGAAAGCAATGTAAAGTAGCGAGTAAAACGTTTTCTAACGATAGAAGTGCGAAGGTTATGTTAGGTTGAGTTATGTTAGTTTAAGCTAGGTAGCGTCGTGCAACTACCAAAAACAACGTCATCTAACGAGATAGTGTTGTTTTATTGCGAGTACGAAACTGCGATAGGTGAAATGTTGTGAAAGCACACAAAACGGCATGAACAAGCCAAATACTGCGTGTTGTACCGTTACAAGTGCGAAACTGCTATGTTGTGATATTCTCGTTAAAGCGCATGCAAGCACCGTGAAACCTTAAAGAACGATGTCATTTAGCGAGATACAGCGTTCTGTACTGCAATAAGTTGGTGAAAAACTGTGAGGTTATGCAAATATCCTAATTGTGAACGAAACAGTGTAATAGAGCGTTTTTTAATACAAGTGCGAATGTTAGGTTAGGTTAGGATATGAACCGTCGTAAAACCGCATTAAACAATGTCACTTAGTGAGATGCAGTGTTTTTCACCATTACAAGTCGGGAACTGCGATATCTAATGTGAAAGCGCTTGCAAACGTCGTTAGATTAGGTTAGGTTTGGTTAGGTTAGGTTAGGTTAGGTTACGTTAGGTTAGGTTTGGTTAGGTTAGGTTAGGTTAGGTTATGTTAGGTTAGGTTGGGTTAGGTTAGGTTAGGTTACGTTAGGTTAAGGTATGAACCGTCGTAAAACCGCAATAAACAATGTCACTTAGTGAGATGCAGTGTTTTTCACCTTTACAAGTTAGGAACTGAGATATCTAATGTGAAAGCGCTTGAAACCGTCGTAATGTTGTAGAAAGCAATGTAAAGTAGCGAGTAAAACGTTTTCTAACGATAGAAGTGCGAAGGTTATGTTAGGTTGAGTTATGTTAGTTTAAGCTAGGTAGCGTCGTGCAACTACCAAAAACAACGTCATCTAACGAGATAGTGTTGTTTTATTGCGAGTACGAAACTGCGATAGGTGAAATGTTGTGAAAGCACACAAAACGGCATGAACAAGCCAAATACTGCGTGTTGTACCGTTACAAGTGCGAAACTGCTATGTTGTGATATTCTCGTTAAAGCGCATGCAAGCACCGTGAAACCTTAAAGAACGATGTCATTTAGCGAGATACAGCGTTCTGTACTGCAATAAGTTGGTGAAAAACTGTGAGGTTATGCAAATATCCTAATTGTGAACGAAACAGTGTAATAGAGCGTTTTTTAATACAAGTGCGAATGTTAGGTTAGGTTAGGATATGAACCGTCGTAAAACCGCATTAAACAATGTCACTTAGTGAGATGCAGTGTTTTTCACCATTACAAGTCGGGAACTGCGATATCTAATGTGAAAGCGCTTGCAAACGTCGTTAGGTTAGGTTAGGTTTGGTTAGGTTAGGTTAGGTTAGGTTACGTTAGGTTAGATTGGGTTGGGTTGGGTTAGGTTAGGTTAGGTTAGGTAAGGTTAGGTTAGGTTAGGTTAGGTTAGGTTAGGTTAAGGTATGAACCGTCGTAAAACCGCATTAAACAATGTCACTTAGTGAGATGCAGTGTTTTTCACCTTTACAAGTTGGGAACTGTGATATCTAATGTGAAAGCGCTTGAAACCGTCGTAATGTTGTAGAAAGCAATGTAAAGTAGCGAGTAAAACGTTTTCTAACGATAGATGTGCGAAGGTCATGTTAGGTTGAGTTATGTTAGTTTAAGCTAGGTAGCGTCGTGAAACTATCAAAAACAACGTCATCTAACGAGATAGTGTTGTTTTATTGCCAGTACGAAACTGCGATAGGTGAAATGTGAAAGCACACAAAACGGCATGAACAAGCCAAATACTGCGTGTTGTACCGTTACAAGTGCGAAACTGCTATGTTGTGATATTCTCGTTAAAGCGCATGCAAGCATCGTGAAACCTTAAAGAACGATGTCATTTAGCGAGATACAGCGTTCTGTACTGCAATAAGTTGGTGAAAAACTGTGAGGTTATGCAAATATCCTAATTGTGAACGAAACAGTGTAATAGAGCGTTTTTTTAATACAAGTGCCAATGTTAGGTTAGGTTAAGATATGAACCGTCGTAAAACCGCATTAAACAATGTCACTTAGTGAGATGCAGTGTTTTTCACCATTACAAGTCGGGAACTGCGATATCTAATGTGAAAGCGCTTGCAAACGTCGTTAGGTTAGGTTAGGTTAGGTTAGGTGAGGTGAGGTTAGGTTAGGTTAGGTTACGTTAGGTTAGGTTAGGTTAGGTTAGGTTAGGTTAGGTTAGGGTATGTTAGGTAAGGTTTGGTTAGGTTAGGTTAGGTTAGGTTGGTTTAGGTAAGGTTAGGTTAGGTTAAGATATGAACCGTCGTAAAACCGCATTAAACAATGTCACTTAGTGAGATGCAGTGTTTTTCACCATTACAAGTCGGGAACTGCGATATCTAATGTGAAAGCGCTTGCAAACGTCGTTAGGTTAGGTTAGGTTAGGTTACGTTAGGTTAGGTTTGGTTAGGTTAGGTTAGGTTAGGTTAGGTTATGTTAGGTTAGGTTGGGTTAGGTTAGGTTAGGTTAGGTTAGGTTAAGATATGAACCGCGCTAAAACCGCATTAAACAATGTCACTTAGTGAGATGCAGTGTTTTTCACCTTTACAAGTTGGGAACTGCGATATCTAATGTGAAAGCGCTTGAAACCGTCGTAATGTTGTAGAAAGCAATGTAAAGTAGCGAGTAAAACGTTTTCTAACGATAGAAGTGCGAAGGTTATGTTAGGTTGAGTTATGTTAGTTTAAGCTAGGTAGCGTCGTGAAACCACCAAAAACGACGTCATCTAACGAGATAGTGTTGTTTTATTGCGAGTACGAAACTGCGATAGGTAAAATGTTGTGAAAGCACACAAAATGGCATGAACAAGCCAAATACTGCGTGTTGTACCGTTACAAGTGCGAAACTGCTATGTTGTGACATTCTCGGTAAAGCGCATGCAAGTATCGTGAAACCTTAAAGAACGATGTCATTTAGCGAGATACAGCGTTCTGTACTGTAATAAGTTGGTGAGAAACTGTGAGGTCAAGCAAATATCGTAATTGTGAACGAAACAGTGTAATTGAGCGTCTTTAGATACAAGTGCGAATGTTAGGTTAGGTTGACATATCGACCGTCGTAAAACCGCATTAAACAATGTCACTTAGTGAGATGTAGTGTTTTTCAACATTACAAGTCGGGAACTACGATATCTAATGTGAAAGAGCATGAAACCGTCGTAATCTTGTAGAAAACATTGTAAAGTGGCGAGTAAAACGTTTTCTAACGATAGAAGTGCGAAGGTTAGGTTAGGTTAGGTTAGTTTAAGCTAGGTAGCGTCGTGAAACTACCAAAAACGACGTCATCTAACGAGATAGTGTTGTTTTATAGCGAGTATTAAACTGCGATAGGTGAAATGTTGTGAAAGCACACAAAACGGCATGAACAAGCCAAATACTGCGTGTTCTACCGTTACAAGTGCGAAACTGCTATATTGTGATATTCTCGTTAAAGCGCATGCAAGCATCGTGAAACCTTAAAGAACAATGTCATTTAGCGAGATACAGCGTTCTGTACTGCAATAAGTTGGTGAAAAACTGTGAGGTTATGCAAGTATCGTAATTGTGAACAAAACAGTGTAATAGAGCGTTTTTAGATACAAGTGCGAATGTTAGGTTAGGTTAAGATATGAACCGTCGTAAAACCGCATTAAACAATGTAAATTACTGAGATGCAGTGTTTTTCACCATTAAAAGTGGGGAACTGCGATAATTAATGTGAAAGCGCTTGCAACCGTCGTTAGGTTAGGTTAGGTTAGGTTAGGTTAGGTTAGGTTAGGTTTGGTTAGGTTAGGTTAGGTTAGGTTAGATTAGGTTAGGTTGGGTTGAGTTGGGTTAGGTTAGGTTAGGTTAGGTTAGGTTGGGTTAGGTTAGGTTAGGTTAGGTTACGTTAGGTTAGGTTAGGTTACGTTAGGTTAGGTTAGGTTACGTTAGGCTAGGTTAGGTTAGGTAAGGATAATTTGGTTAGGTTAGGTAAGGTTAGGTTAGGTTAGGTTAGGTTGGGTTGGGTGTTGTTGGGTTGGGTTGGGTTAGGTTGGGTTAGGTTAGGTTAGGTTACGTTAGGTTAGGTTAGGTTAGGTTACGTTAGGTTATGTTAGGTTAGGTTAGGTTACGTTAGGTTAGGTTAGGTCAGGTAAGGTTAGGTTACGTTAGAATAGGTTAGGTTAGGTTAGGTTACGTTACGTTAGGTTAAGTTAGGTTAGGTTAGGTTTGGTTAGCTTAGGTTAGGTTAGCTTAGGTTAGGTTAGGTAGGGTTGGGTTGGGTTAGGTTGGGTTAGGTTAGGTTAGGTTAGGTTAGTTGGGTTAGTTTAGTTTAGGTTAGGTTAGGTTAGGTTAGGTTGGGTTGGGTTGGGTTAGGTTAGGTTAGGTTAGGTTAGGTTAGGTTAGGTTAGGTAAGGTTAGGTTAGGTTAGGTTAGGTTACGTTAGGTTAAGGTATGAACCGTCGTAAAACCGCATTAAACAATGTCACTTAGTGAGATGCAGTGTTTTTCACCTTTACAAGTTGGGAACTGTGATATCTAATGTGAAAGCGCTTGAAACCGTCATAATGTTGTAGAAAGCAATGTAAAGTAGCGAGTAAAACGTTTTCTAACGATAGAAGTGCGAAGGTTATGTTAGGTTGAGTTATGTTAGTTTAAGCTAGGTAGCGTCGTGCAACTACCAAAAACAACGTCATCTAACGAGATAGTGTTGTTTTATTGCGAGTACGAAACTGCGATAGGTGAAATGTTGTGAAAGCACACAAAACGGCATGAACAAGCCAAATACTGCGTGTTGTACCGTTACAAGTGCGAAACTGCTATGTTGTGATATTCTCGTTAAAGCGCATGCAAGCACCGTGAAACCTTAAAGAACGATGTCATTTAGCGAGATACAGCGTTCTGTACTGCAATAAGTTGGTGAAAACTGTGAGGTTATGCAAATATCCTAATTGTGAACGAAACAGTGTAATAGAGCGTTTTTAATACAAGTGCGAATGTTAGGTTAGGTTAAGATATGAACCGTCGTAAAACCGCATTAAACAATGTCACTTAGTGAGATGCAGTGTTTTTCACCATTACAAGTCGGGAACTGCGATATCTAATGTGAAAGCGCTTGCAAACGTCGTTAGGTTAGGTTAGGTTTGGTTAGGTTAGGTTAGGTTAGGTTAGGTTACGTTAGGTTAGGTTTGGTTAGGTTAGGTTAGGTTAGGTTATGTTAGGTTAGGTTGGGTTAGGTTAGGTTAGGTTACGTTAGGTTAAGGTATGAACCGTCGTAAAACCGCAATAAACAATGTCACTTAGTGAGATGCAGTGTTTTTCACCTTTACAAGTTAGGAACTGCGATATCTAATGTGAAAGCGCTTGAAACCGTCGTAATGTTGTAGAAAGCAATGTAAAGTAGCGAGTAAAACGTTTTCTAACGATAGAAGTGCGAAGGTTATGTTAGGTTGAGTTATGTTAGTTTAAGCTAGGTAGCGTCGTGAAACCACCAAAAACGACGTCATCTAACGAGATAGTGTAGTTTTATTGCGAGTACGAAACTGCGATAGGTAAAATGTTGTGAAAGCACACAAAACGGCATGAACAAGCCAAATACTGCGTGTTGTACCGTTACAAGTGCGAAACTGCTATTTTGTGACATTCTCGGTAAAGCGCATGCAAGTATCGTGAAACCTTAAAGAACGATGTCATTTAGCGAGATACAGCGTTCTGTACTGTAATAAGTTGCTGAGAAACTGTGAGGTCAAGCAAATATCGTGATTGTGAACGAAACAGTGTAATTGAGCGTCTTTAGATACAAGTGCGAATGTTAGGTTAGGTTGACATATCAACCGTCGTAAAACCGCATTAAACAATGTCACTTACTGAGATGTATTGTTTTTCAACATTACAAGTCGGGAACTACGATATCTAATGTGAAAGCGCATGAAACCGTCGTAATCTTGTAGAAAACATTGTAAAGTGGCGAGTAAAACGTTTTCTAACGATAGAAGTGCGAAGGTTAGGTTAGGTTAGGTTAGTTTAAGCTAGGTAGCGTCGTGAAACTACCAAAAACGACGTCATCTAACGAGATAGTGTTGTTTTATAGCGAGTATTAAACTGCGATAGGTGAAATGTTGTGAAAGCACACAAAACGGCATGAACAAGCCAAATACTGCGTGTTCTACCGTTACAAGTGCGAAACTGCTATATTGTGATATTCTCGTTAAAGCGCATGCAAGCATCGTGAAACCTTAAAGAACAATGTCATTTAGCGAGATACAGCGTTCTGTACTGCAATAAGTTAGTGAAAAACTGTGAGGTTATGCAAATATCGTAATTGTGAACAAAACAGTGTAATAGAGCGTTTTTAGATACAAGTGCGAATTTTAGGTTAGGAGAAGATATGAACCGTCGTAAAACCGCATTAAACAATGTCAATTACTGAGATGCAGTGTTTTTCACCATTAAAAGTGGGGAACTGCGATATTTAATGTGAAAGCGCTTGCAACCGTCGTTAGGTTAGGTTAGGTTAGGTTAGGTTAGGTTAGGTTTGGTTAGGTTAGGTTAGGTTAGGTTAGGTTAGATTAGGTTAGGTTGGGTTGAGTTGGGTTAGGTTAGGTTAGGTTGGGTTAGGTTAGGTTAGGTTAGGTTACGTTAGCTTAGTTTAGGTTACGTTAGGTTAGGTTAGGTTAGGTTACGTTAGGTTATGTTAGGTTAGGTTAGGTTACGTTAGGTTAGGTTAGGTCAGGTAAGGTTAGGTTACGTTAGAATAGGTTAGGTTAGGTTAGGTTACGTTACGTTAGGTTAAGTTAGGTTAGGTTAGGTTTGGTTAGCTTAGGTTAGGTTAGCTTAGGTTAGGTTAGGTAGGGTTGGGTTGGGTTAGGTTGGGTTAGGTTAGGTTAGGTTAGGTTAGTTGGGTTAGGTTAGTTTAGGTTAGGTTAGGTTAGGTTAGGTTGGGTTGGGTTGGGTTAGGTTAGGTTAGGTTAGGTTAGGTAAGGTTAGGTTAGGTTAGGTTAGGTTACGTTAGGTTAAGGTATGAACCGTCGTAAAACCGCATTAAACAATGTCACTTAGTGAGATGCAGTGTTTTTCACCTTTACAAGTTGGGAACTGTGATATCTAATGTGAAAGCGCTTGAAACCGTCATAATGTTGTAGAAAGCAATGTAAAGTAGCGAGTAAAACGTTTTCTAACGATAGAAGTGCGAAGGTTATGTTAGGTTGAGTTATGTTAGTTTAAGCTAGGTAGCGTCGTGCAACTACCAAAAACAACGTCATCTAACGAGATAGTGTTGTTTTATTGCGAGTACGAAACTGCGATAGGTGAAATGTTGTGAAAGCACACAAAACGGCATGAACAAGCCAAATACTGCGTGTTGTACCGTTACAAGTGCGAAACTGCTATGTTGTGATATTCTCGTTAAAGCGCATGCAAGCACCGTGAAACCTTAAAGAACGATGTCATTTAGCGAGATACAGCGTTCTGTACTGCAATAAGTTGGTGAAAAACTGTGAGGTTATGCAAATATCCTAATTGTGAACGAAACAGTGTAATAGAGCGTTTTTTAATACAAGTGCGAATGTTAGGTTAGGTTAGGATATGAACCGTCGTAAAACCGCATTAAACAATGTCACTTAGTGAGATGCAGTGTTTTTCACCATTACAAGTCGGGAACTGCGATATCTAATGTGAAAGCGCTTGCAAACGTCGTTAGGTTAGGTTAGGTTTGGTTAGGTTAGGTTAGGTTAGGTTACGTT
The DNA here is from genome assembly GCF_043290135.1 of Rhipicephalus microplus. Classification (NCBI taxonomy): domain Eukaryota; kingdom Metazoa; phylum Arthropoda; class Arachnida; order Ixodida; family Ixodidae; genus Rhipicephalus; species Rhipicephalus microplus. The sequence goes on from NW_027464656.1 coordinate 495,730, forward strand.
AGGTTAGGTTTGGTTAGGTTAGGTTAGGTTAGGTTATGTTAGGTTAGGTTGGGTTAGGTTAGGTTAGGTTACGTTAGGTTAAGGTATGAACCGTCGTAAAACCGCAATAAACAATGTCACTTAGTGAGATGCAGTGTTTTTCACCTTTACAAGTTAGGAACTGCGATATCTAATGTGAAAGCGCTTGAAACCGTCGTAATGTTGTAGAAAGCAATGTAAAGTAGCGAGTAAAACGTTTTCTAACGATAGAAGTGCGAAGGTTATGTTAGGTTGAGTTATGTTAGTTTAAGCTAGGTAGCGTCGTGAAACCACCAAAAACGACGTCATCTAACGAGATAGTGTAGTTTTATTGCGAGTACGAAACTGCGATAGGTAAAATGTTGTGAAAGCACACAAAACGGCATGAACAAGCCAAATACTGCGTGTTGTACCGTTACAAGTGCGAAACTGCTATGTTGTGACATTCTCGGTAAAGCGCATGCAAGTATCGTGAAACCTTAAAGAACGATGTCATTTAGCGAGATACAGCGTTCTGTACTGTAATAAGTTGGTGAGAAACTGTGAGGTAAAGCAAATATCGTAATTGTGAACGAAACAGTGTAATTGAGCGTCTTTAGATACAAGTGCGAATGTTAGGTTAGGTTGACATATCAACCGTCGTAAAACCGCATTAAACAATGTCACTTAGTGAGATGTAGTGTTTTTCAACATTACAAGTCGGGAACTACGATATCTAATGTGAAAGCGCATGAAACCGTCGTAATCTTGTAGAAAACATTGTAAAGTGGCGAGTAAAACGTTTTCTAACGATTGAAGTGCGAAGGTTAGGTTAGGTTAGGTTAGTTTAAGCTAGGTAGCGTCGTGAAACTACCAAAAACGACGTCATCTAACGAGATAGTGTTGTTTTATAGCGAGTATTAAACTGCGATAGGTGAAATGTTGTGAAAGCACACAAAACGGCATGAACAAGCCAAATACTGCGTGTTCTACCGTTACAAGTGCGAAACTGCTATATTGTGATATTCTCGTTAAAGCGCATGCAAGTATCGTGAAACCTTAAAGAACAATGTCATTTAGCGAGATACAGCGTTCTGTACTGCAATAAGTTGGTGAAAAACTGTGAGGTTATGCAAATATCGTAATTGTGAACAAAACAGTGTAATAGAGCGTTTTTAGATACAAGTGCGAATGTTAGGTTAGGTTAAGATATGAACCGTCGTAAAACCGCATTAAACAATGTCAATTACTGAGATGCAGTGTATTTCACCATTAAAAGTGGGGAACTGCGATATTTAATGTGAAAGCGCTTGCAACCGTCATTAGGTTAGGTTAGGTTAGGTTAGGTTAGGTTAGGTTTGGTTAGGTTAGGTTAGGTTAGGTTAGGTTAGATTAGGTTAGGTTGGGTTGAGTTGGGTTAGGTTAGGTTAGGTTAGGTTGGGTTAGGTTAGGTTAGGTTAGGTTAGGTTACGTTAGCTTGGGTTAGGTTACGTTAGGTTAGGTTAGGTTAGGTTACGTTAGGTTAGGTTAGGTTAGGTAAGGATAATTTGGTTAGGTTAGGTAAGGTTAGGTTAGGTTAGGTTAGGTTGGGTTGGGTGTTGTTGGGTTGGGTTGGGTTAGGTTAGGTTGGGTTAGGTTAGGTTAGTTTACGTTAGGTTAGGTTAGGTTAGGTTACGTTAGGTTATGTTAGGTTAGGTTAGGTTACGTTAGGGTAGGTTAGGTCAGGTAAGGTTAGGTTACGTTAGAATAGGTTAGGTTAGGTTAGGTTACGTTAGGTTAGGTTAAGTTAGGTTAGGTTAGGTTTGGTTAGCTTAGGTTAGGTTAGCTTAGGTTAGGTTAGGTTGGGTTGAGTTGGGTTAGGTTGGGTTAGGTTAGGTTAGGTTAGGTTGGGTTAGGTTAGTTTAGGTTAGGTTAGGTTAGGTTGGGTTGGGTTGGGTTAGGTTAGGTTAGGTTAGGTTAGGTTAGGTAAGGTTAGGTTAGGTTAGGTTAGGTTACGTTAGGTTAAGGTATGAACCGTCGTAAAACCGCATTAAACAATGTCACTTAGTGAGATGCAGTGTTTTTCACCTTTACAAGTTGGGAACTGTGATATCTAATGTGAAAGCGCTTGAAACCGTCATAATGTTGTAGAAAGCAATGTAAAGTAGCGAGTAAAACGTTTTCTAACGATAGAAGTGCGAAGGTTATGTTAGGTTGAGTTATGTTAGTTTAAGCTAGGTAGCGTCGTGAAACTACCAAAAACAACGTCATCTAACGAGATAGTGTTGTTTTATTTCGAGTACAAAACTGCGATAGGTGAAATGTGAAAGCACACAAAACGGCATGAACAAGCCAAATACTGCGTGTTGTACCGTTACAAGTGCGAAACTGCTATGTTGTGATATTCTCGTTAAAGCGCATGCAAGCATCGTGAAACCTTAAAGAACGATGTCATTTAGCGAGATACAGCGTTCTGTACTGCAATAAGTTGGTGAAAAACTGTGAGGTTATGCAAATATCCTAATTGTGAACGAAACAGTGTAATAGAGCGTTTTTTAATACAAGTGCGAATGTTAGGTTAGGTTAAGATATGAACCGTCGTAAAACCGCATTAAACAATGTCACTTAGTGAGATGCAGTGTTTTTCACCATTACAAGTCGGGAACTGCGATATCTAATGTGAAAGCGCTTGCAAACGTCGTTAGGTTAGGTTAGGTTAGGTTAGGTGAGGTTAGGTTAGGTTAGGTTACGTTAGGTTAGGTTAGGTTAGGTTTGGTTTGGTTAGGTTAGGTTAGGTTAGGGTATGTTAGGTAAGGTTTGGTTAGGTTAGGTTAGGTTAGGTTGGTTTAGGTAAGGTTAGGTTAGGTTAAGATATGAACCGTCTTAAAACCGCATTAAACAATGTCACTTAGTGAGATGCAGTGTTTTTCACCATTACAAAACGGGAACTGCGATATCTAATGTGAAAGCGCTTGCAAACGTCGTTAGGTTAGGTTAGGTTAGGTTAGGTTACGTTAGGTTACGTTAGGTTAGGTTTGGTAAGGTTAGGTTAGGTTAGGTTATGTTAGGTTAGGTTGGGTTAGGTTAGGTTAGGTTAGATTAGGTTAAGATATGAACCGCGCTAAAACCGCATTAAACAATGTCACTTAGTGAGATGCAGTGTTTTTCACCTTTACAAGTTGGGAACTGCGATATCTAATGTGAAAGCGCTTGAAACCGTCGTAATGTTGTAGAAAGCAATGTAAAGTAGCGAGTAAAACGTTTTCTAACGATAGAAGTGCGAAGGTTATGTTAGGTTGAGTTATGTTAGTTTAAGCTAGGTAGCGTCGTGAAACCACCAAAAACGACGTCATCTAACGAGATAGTGTTGTTTTATTGCGAGTACGAAACTGCGATAGGTGAAATGTTGTGAAAGCACACAAAACGGTATGAACAAGCCAAATACTGCGTGTTGTACCGTTACAAGTGCGAAACTGCTATGTTGTGATATTCTCGTTAAAGCGCATGCAAGCATCGTGAAACCTTAAAGAACGATGTCATTTAGCGAGATACAGCGTTCTGTACTGCAATAAGTTGGTGAAAAACTGTGAGGTTATGCAAATATCCTAATTGTGAACGAAACAGTGTAATAGAGCGTTTTTTTAATACAAGTGCGAATGTTAGGTTAGGTTAAGATATGAACCGTCGTAAAACCGCATTAAACAATGTCACTTAGTGAGATGCAGTGTTTTTCACCATTACAAGTCGGGAACTGCGATATCTAATGTGAAAGCGCTTGCAAACGTCGTTAGCTTAGGTTAGGTGAGGTTAGGTTAGGTTAGGTTACGTTAGGTTAGGTTAGGTTAGGTTTGGTTAGGTTAGGTTAGGTTAGGTTAGGTTAGGGTATGTTAGGTAAGGTTTGGTTAGGTTAGGTTAGGTTAGGTTAGGTTGGTTTAGGTAAGGTTAGGTTAGGTTAAGATATGAACCGTCGTAAAACCGCATTAAACAATGTCACTTAGTGAGATGCAGTGTTTTTCACCATTACAAGTCGGGAACTGCGATATCTAATGTGAAAGCGCTTGCAAACATCGTTAGGTTAGGTTAGGTTAGGTTAGGTTAGCTTACGTTAGGTTAGGTTTGGTTAGGTTAGGTTAGGTTAGGTTATGTTAGGTTAGGTTGGGTTAGGTTAGGTTAGGTTAGATTAGGTTAAGATATGAACCGCGCTAAAACCGCATTAAACAATGTCACTTAGTGAGATGCAGTGTTTTTCACCTTTACAAGTTGAGAACTGCGATATCTAATGTGAAAGCGCTTGAAACCGTCGTAATGTTGTAGAAAACAATGTAAAGTAGCGAGTAAACCTTTTTCTAACGATAGAAGTGCGAAGGTTATGTTAGGTTGAGTTATGTTAGTTTAAGCTAGGTAGCGTCGTGAAACCACCAAAAACGACGTCATCTAACGAGATAGTGTTGTTTTATTGCGAGTACGAAACTGCGATAGGTAAAATGTTGTGAAAGCACACAAAACGGCATGAACAAGCCAAATACTGCGTGTTCTACTGTTACAAGTGCGAAACTGCTATATTGTGATATTCTCGTTAAAGCGCATGCAAGCATCGTGAATTCTTAAAGAACAATGTAATTTAGCGAGGTACAGCGTTCTGTACTGCAATAAGTTGGTGAAAAACTGTGAGGTTATGCATGTATCGTAATTGTGAACAAAACAGTGTAATAGAGCGTTTTTAGATACAAGTGCGAATGTTAGGTTAGGTTAAGATATGAACCGTCGTAAAACCGCATTAAACAATGTCAATTACTGAGATGCAGTGTTTTTCACCATTAAAAGTGGGGAACTGCGATAATTAATGTGAAAGCGCTTGCAACCGTCGTTAGGTTAGGTTAGGTTAGGTTAGGTTAGGTTAGGTTAGGTTTGGTTAGGTTAGGTTAGGTTAGATTAGGTTAGGTTGGGTTGAGTTGGGTTAGGTTAGGTTAGGTTAGGTTAGGTTGGGTTAGGTTAGGTTAGGTTAGGTTAGGTTACGTTAGGTTAGGTTAGGTTACGTTAGGTTAGGTTAGGTTAGGTTACGTTAGGTTAGGTTAGGTTAGGTAAGGATAATTTGGTTAGGTTAGGTAAGGTTAGGTTAGGTTAGGTTAGGTTGGGTTGGGTGTTGTTGGGTTGGGTTGGGTTGGGTTAGGTTGGGTTAGGTTAGGTTAGGTTACGTTAGGTTAGGTTAGGGTAGGTTAGGTTACGTTAGGTTATGTTAGGTTAGGTTAGGTTACGTTAGGTTAGGTTAGGTCAGGTAAGGTTAGGTTACGTTAGAATAGGTTAGGTTAGGTTAGGTTACGTTAGGTTAGGTTAAGTTAGGTTAGGTTAGGTTTGGTTAGCTTAGGTTAGGTTAGCTTAGGTTAGGTTAGGTTGGGTTGGGTTGGGTTAGGTTGGGTTAGGTTAGGTTAGGTTAGGTTAGGTTAGGTTAGGTTGGGTTAGGTTAGTTTAGGTTAGGTTAGGTTAGGTTAGGTTGGGTTGGGTTGGGTTAGGTTAGGTTAGGTTAGGTTAGGTAAGGTTAGGTTAGGTTAGGTTAGGTTACGTTAGGTTAAGGTATGAACCGTCGTAAAACCGCATTAAACAATGTCACTTAGTGAGATGCAGTGTTTTTCACCTTTACAAGTTGGGAACTGCGATATCTAATGTGAAAGCGCTTGAAACCGTCGTAATGTTGTAGAAAGCAATGTAAAGTAGCGAGTAAAACGTTTTCTAACGATAGAAGTGCGAAGGTTATGTTAGGTTGAGTTATGTTAGTTTAAGCTAGGTAGCGTCGTGAAACTACCAAAAACAACGTCATCTAACGAGATAGTGTTGTTTTATTGCGAGTACGAAACTGCGATAGGTGAAATGTGAAAGCACACAAAACGGCATGAACAAGCCAAATACTGCGTGTTGTACCATTACAAGTGCGAAACTGCTATGTTGTGATATTCTCGTTAAAGCGCATGCAAGCATCGTGAAACCTTAAAGAACGATGTCATTTAGCGAGATACAGCGTTCTGTACTGCAATAAGTTGGTGAGAAACTGTGAGGTAAAGCAAATATCGTAATTGTGAACGAAACAGTGTAATTGAGCGTCTTTAGATACAAGTGCGAATGTTAGGTTAGGTTGACATATCAACCGTCGTAAAACCGCATTAAACAATGTCACTTAGTGAGATGTAGTGTTTTTCAACATTACAAGTCGGGAACTACGATATCTAATGTGAAAGCGCATGAAACCGTCGTAATCTTGTAGAAAACATTGTAAAGTGGCGAGTAAAACGTTTTCTAACGATAGAAGTGCGAAGGTTAGGTTAGGTTAGGTTAGTTTAAGCTAGGTAGCGTCGTGAAACTACCAAAAACGACGTCATCTAACGAGATAGTGTTGTTTTATAGCGAGTATTAAACTGCGATAGGTGAAATGTTGTGAAAGCACACAAAACGGCATGAACAAGCCAAATACTGCGTGTTCTACCGTTACAAGTGCGAAACTGCTATATTGTGATATTCTCGTTAAAGCGCATGCAAGCATCGTGAAACCTTGAAGAACAATGTCATTTAGCGAGATACAGCGTTCTGTACTGCAATAAGTTGGTGAAAAACTGTGAGGTTATGCAAATATCGTAATTGTGAACAAAACAGTGTAATAGAGCGTTTTTAGATACAAGTGCGAATGTTAGGTTAGGTTAAGATATGAACCGTCGTAAAACCGCATTAAACAATGTCAATTACTGAGATGCAGTGTATTTCACCATTAAAAGTGGGGAACTCCGATATTTAATGTGAAAGCGCTTGCAACCGTCGTTAGGTTAGGTTAGGTTAGGTTAGGTTAGGTTTGGTTAGGTTAGGTTAGGTTAGGTTAGGTTAGGTTAGATTAGGTTAAGTTGGGTTGAGTTGGGTTAGGTTAGGTTAGGTTAGGTTGGGTTAGGTTAGGTTAGGTTACGTTAGCTTAGGTTAGGTTACGTTAGGTTAGGTTAGGTTAGGTTACGTTAGGTTAGTTTACGTTAGGTAAGGATAATTTGGTTAGGTTAGGTAAGGTTAGGTTAGGTTAGGTTAGGTTGGGTTGGGTGTTGTTGGGTTGGGTTGGGTTAGGTTAGGTTGGGTTAGGTTAGGTTAGTTTACGTTAGGTTAGGTTAGGTTAGGTTACGTTAGGTTATGTTAGGTTAGGTTAGGTTACGTTAGGTTAGGTTAGGTCAGGTAAGGTTAGGTTACGTTAGAATAGGTTAGGTTAGGTTAGGTTACATTAGGTTAGGTTAAGTTAGGTTAGGTTAGGTTTGGTTAGCTTAGGTTAGGTTAGCTTAGGTTAGGTTAGGTTGGGTTGAGTTGGGTTAGGTTGGGTTAGGTTAGGTTAGGTTAGGTTAGGTTGGGTTAGGTTAGTTTAGGTTAGGTTAGGTTAGGTTGGGTTGGGTTGGGTTAGGTTAGGTTAGGTTAGGTTAGGTTAGGTAAGGTTAGGTTAGGTTAGGTTACGTTAGGTTAAGGTATGAACCGTCGTAAAACCGCATTAAACAATGTCACTTAGTGAGATGCAGTGTTTTTCACCTTTACAAGTTGGGAACTGTGATATCTAATGTGAAAGCGCGTGAAACCGTCATAATGTTGTAGAAAGCAATGTAAAGTAGCGAGTAAAACGTTTTCTAACGATAGAAGTGCGAAGGTTATGTTAGGTTGAGTTATGTTAGTTTAAGCTAGGTAGCGTCGTGAAACTACCAAAAACAACGTCATCTAACGAGATAGTGTTGTTTTATTGCGAGTACGAAACTGCGATAGGTGAAATGTGAAAGCACACAAAACGGCATGAACAAGCCAAATACTGCGTGTTGTACCGTTACAAGTGCGAAACTGCTATGTTGTGATATTCTCGTTAAAGCGCATGCAAGCATCGTGAAACCTTAAAGAACGATGTCATTTAGCGAGATACAGCGTTCTGTACTGCAATAAGTTGGTGAAAAACTGTGAGGTTATGCAAATATCCTAATTGTGAACGAAACAGTGTAATAGAGCGTTTTTTTTAATACAAGTGCGAATGTTAGGTTAGGTTAAGATATGAACCGTCGTAAAACCGCATTAAACAATGTCACTTAGTGAGATGCAGTGTTTTTCACCATTACAAGTCGGGAACTGCGATATCTAATGTGAAAGCGCTTGCAAACGTCGTTAGGTTAGGTTAGGTTAGGTTAGGTGAGGTTAGGTTAGGTTAGGTTACGTTAGGTTAGGTTAGGTTAGGTTTGGTTTGGTTAGGTTAGGTTAGGTTAGGTTAGGGTATGTTAGGTAAGGTTTGGTTAGGTTAGGTTAGGTTAGGTTGGTTTAGGTAAGGTTAGGTTAGGTTAAGATATGAACCGTCTTAAAACCGCATTAAACAATGTCAATTACTGAGATGCAGTGTTTTTCACCGTTAAAAGTGGGGAACTGCGATAATTAATGTGAAAGCGCTTGCAACCGTCGTTAGGTTAGGTTAGGTTAGGTTTGGTTAGGTTAGGTTAGGTTAGGTTAGGTTAGGTTAGATTAGGTTAGGTTGGGTTGAGTTGGGTTAGGTTAGGTTAGGTTAGGTTAGGTTGGGTTAGGTTAGGTTAGGTTAGGTTAGGTTACGTTAGGTTAGGTTAGGTTACGTTAGGTTAGGTTAGCTTACGTTAGGTTAGGTTAGGTTAGGTAAGGATAATTTGGTTAGGTTAGGTAAGGTTAGGTTAGGTTAGGTTAGGTTGGGTTGGGTGTTGTTGGGTTGGGTTGGGTTGGGTTAGGTTGGGTTAGGTTAGGTTAGGTTACGTTAGGTTAGGTTAGGTTACGTTAGGTTATGTTATGTTAGGTTAGGTTACGTTAGGTTAGGTTAGGTCAGGTAAGGTTAGGTTACGTTAGAATAGGTTAGGTTAGGTTAGGTTACGTTAGGTTAGGTTAAGTTAGGTTAGGTTAGGTTTGGTTAGCTTAGGTTAGGTTAGCTTAGGTTAGGTTAGGTTGGGTTGGGTTGGGTTAGGTTAGGTTAGGTTAGGTTAGGTTGGGATAGGTTAGTTTAGGTTAGGTTAGGTTAGGTTAGGTAAGGTTAGGTTAGGTTAGGTTAGGTTACGTTAGGTTAAGGTATGAACCGTCGTAAAACCGCATTAAACAATGTCACTTAGTGAGATGCAGTGTTTTTCACCTTTACAAGTTGGGAACTGCGATATCTAATGTGAAAGCGCTTGAAACCGTCATAATGTTGTAGAAAGAAATGTAAAGTAGCGAGTAAAACGTTTTCTAACGATAAAAGTGCGAAGGTAATGTTAGGTTGAGTTATGTTAGTTTAAGCTAGGTAGCGTCGTGCAACTACCAAAAACAACGTCATCTAACGAGATAGTGTTGTTTTATTGCGAGTACGAAACTGCGATAGGTGAAATGTTGTGAAAGCACACAAAACGGCATGAACAAGCCAAATACTGCGTGTTGTACCGTTACAAGTGCGAAACTGCTATGTTGTGATATTCTCGTTAAAGCGCATGCAAGCATCGTGAAACCTTAAAGAACGATGTCATTTAGCGAGATACAGCGTTCTGTACTGCAATAAGTTGGTGAAAAACTGTGAGGTTATGCAAATATCCTAATTGTGAACGAAACAGTGTAATAGAGCGTTTTTTAATACAAGTGCGAATGTTAGGTTAGGTTAAGATATGAACCGTCGTAAAACCGCATTAAACAATGTCACTTAGTGAGATGCAGTGTTTTTCACCATTACAAGTCGGGAACTGCGATATCTAATGTGAAAGCGCTTGCAAACGTCGTTAGGTTAGGTTAGGTTGGGTTAGGTTAGTTTAGGTTAGGTTAGGTTATGTTAGGTTTTGTTGGGTTGGGTTAGGTTAGGTTAGGTTAGGTTAGGTTAGGTAAGGTTAGGTTAGGTTAGGTTACGTTAGGTTAAGGTATGAACCGTCGTAAAACCGCATTAAACAATGTCACTTAGTGAGATGCAGTGTTTTTCACCTTTACAAGTTGGGAACTGTGATATCTAATGTGAAAGCGCTTGAAACCGTCATAATGTTGTAGAAAGCAATGTAAAGTAGCGAGTAAAACATTTTCTAACGATAGAAGTGCGAAGGTTATGTTAGGTTGAGTTATGTTAGTTTAAGCTAGGTAGCGTCGTGAAACTACCAAAAACAAAGTCATCTAACGAGATAGTGTTGTTTTATTGCGAGTACGAAACTGCGATAGGTGAAATGTGAAAGCACACAAAACGGCATGAACAAGCCAAATACTGCGTGTTGTACCGTTACAAGTGCGAAACTGCTATGTTGTGATATTCTCATTAAAGCGCATGCAAGCATCGTGAAACCTTAAAGAACGATGTCATTTAGCGAGATACAGCGTTCTGTACTGCAATAAGTTGGTGAAAAACTGTGAGGTTATGCAAATATCCTAATTGTGAACGAAACAGTGTAATAGAGCGTTTTTTTAATACAAGTGCGAATGTTAGGTTAGGTTAAGATATGAACCGTCGTAAAACCGCATTAAACAATGTCACTTAGTGAGATGCAGTGTTTTTCACCATTACAAGTCGGGAACTGCGATATCTAATGTGAAAGCGCTTGCAAACGTCGTTAGGTTAGGTTAGGTTAGGTTAGGTGAGGTTAGGTTAGGTTAGGTTACGTTAGGTTAGGTTAGGTTAGGTTTGGTTTGGTTAGGTTAGGTTAGGTTAGGGTATGTTAGGTAAGGTTTGGTTAGGTTAGGTTAGGTTAGGTTGGTTTAGGTAAGGTTAGGTTAGGTTAAGATATGAACCGTCTTAAAACCGCATTAAACAATGTCACTTAGTGAGATGCAGTGTTTTTCACCATTACAAGTCGGGAACTGCGATATCTAATGTGAAAGCGCTTGCAAACGTCGTTAGGTTAGGTTAGGTTAGGTTAGGTTAGGTTACGTTAGGTTACGTTAGGTTAGGTTTGGTTAGGTTAGGTTAGGTTAGGTTATGTTAGGTTAGGTTGGGTTAGGTTAGGTTAGGTTAGATTAGGTTAAGATATGAACCGCGCTAAAACCGCATTAAACAATGTCACTTAGTGAGATGCATTGTTTTTCACCTTTACAAGTTGGGAACTGCGATATCTAATGTGAAAGCGCTTGAAACCGTCGTAATGTTGTAGAAAGCAATGTAAAGTAGCGAGTAAAACGTTTTCTAACGATAGAAGTGCGAAGGTTATGTTAGGTTGAGTTATGTTAGTTTAAGCTAGGTAGCGTCGTGAAACCACCAAAAACGACGTCATCTAACGAGATAGTGTTGTTTTATTGCGAGTACGAAACTGCGATAGGTGAAATGTTGTGAAAGCACACAAAACGGCATGAACAAGCCAAATACTGCGTGTTGTACCGTTACAAGTGCGAAACTGCTATGTTGTGATATTCTCGTTAAAGCGCATGCAAGCATCGTGAAACCTTAAAGAACGATGTCATTTAGCGAGATACAGCGTTCTGTACTGTAATAAGTTGGTGAGAAACTGTGAGGTCAAGCAAATATCGTAATTGTGAACGAAACAGTGTAATAGAGCGTTTTTAGATACAAGTGCGAATGTTAGGTTAGGTTAAGATATGAACCGTCGTAAAACCGCATTAAACAATGTCAATTACTGAGATGCAGTGTTTTTCACCATTAAAAGTGGGGAACTGCGATAATTAATGTGAAAGCGCTTGCAACCGTCGTTAGGTTAGGTTAGGTTAGGTTAGGTTAGGTTTGGTTAGGTTAGGTTAGGTTAGATTAGGTTAGGTTGGGTTGAGTTGGGTTAGGTTAGGTTAGGTTAGGTTGGGTTAGGTTAGGTTAGGTTAGGTTAGGTTACGTTAGGTTAGGTTAGGTT
>NW_027464656.1:510000-520000 GCF_043290135.1 Rhipicephalus microplus
TGCGATATCTAATGTGAAAGCGCTTGCAAACGTCGTTAGGTTAGGTTAGGTTTGGTTAGGTTAGGTTAGGTTAGGTTAGGTTACGTTAGGTTAGGTTTGGCTAGGTTAGGTTAGGTTAGGTTAGGTTATGTTAGGTTAGGTTGGGTTAGGTTAGGTTAGGTTACGTTAGGTTAAGGTATGAACCGTCGTAAAACCGCAATAAACAATGTCACTTAGTGAGATGCAGTGTTTTTCACCTTTACAAGTTAGGAACTGCGATATCTAATGTGAAAGCGCTTGAAACCGTCGTAGTGTTGTAGAAAACAATGTAAAGTAGCGAGTAAAACGTTTTCTAACGATAGAAGTGCGAAGGTTATGTTAGGTTGAGTTATGTTAGTTTAAGCTAGGTAGCGTCGTGAAACTACCAAAAACAACGTCATCTAACGAGATAGTGTTGTTTTATTGCGAGTACGAAACTGCGATAGGTGAAATGTGAAAGCACACAAAACGGCATGAACAAGCCAAATACTGCGTGTTGTACCGTTACAAGTGCGAAACTGCTATGTTGTGATATTCTCGTTAAAGCGCATGCAAGCATCGTGAAACCTTAAAGAACGATGTCATTTAGCGAGATACAGCGTTCTGTACTGCAATAAGTTGGTGAGAAACTGTGAGGTAAAGCAAATATCGTAATTGTGAACGAAACAGTGTAATTGAGCGTCTTTAGATACAAGTGCGAATGTTAGGTTAGGTTGACATATCAACCGTCGTAAAACCGCATTAAACAATGTCACTTAGTGAGATGTAGTGTTTTTCAACATTACAAGTCGGGAACTACGATATCTAATGTGAAAGCGCATGAAACCGTCGTAATCTTGTAGAAAACATTGTAAAGTGGCGAGTAAAACGTTTTCTAACGATAGAAGTGCGAAGGTTAGGTTAGGTTAGGTTAGTTTAAGCTAGGTAGCGTCGTGAAACTACCAAAAACGACGTCATCTAACGAGATAGTGTTGTTTTATAGCGAGTATTAAACTGCGATAGGTGAAATGTTGTGAAAGCACACAAAACGGCATGAACAAGCCAAATACTGCGTGTTCTACCGTTACAAGTGCGAAACTGCTATATTGTGATATTCTCGTTAAAGCGCATGCAAGCATCGTGAAACCTTAAAGAACAATGTCATTTAGCGAGATACAGCGTTCTGTACTGCAATAAGTTGGTGAAAAACTGTGAGGTTATGCAAATATTGTAATTGTGAACAAAACAGTGTAATAGAGCGTTTTTAGATACAAGTGCGAATGTTAGGTTAGGTTAAGATATGAACCGTCGTAAAACCGCATTAAACAATGTCAATTACTGAGATGCAGTGTATTTCACCATTAAAAGTGGGGAACTGCGATATTTAATGTGAAAGCGCTTGCAACCGTCGTTAGGTTAGGTTAGGCTAGGTTAGGTTAGGTTTGGTTAGGTTAGGTTAGGTTAGGTTAGGTTAGGTTAGATAAGGTTAGGTTGGGTTGAGTTGGGTTAGGTTAGGTTAGGTTGGGTTAGGTTAGGTTAGGTTAGGTTACGTTAGCTTAGGTTAGGTTACGTTAGGTTAGGTTAGGTTACGTTAGGTTAGGTTAGGTTAGGTAAGGATAATTTGGTTAGGTTAGGTAAGGTTAGGTTAGGTTAGGTTAGGTTGGGTTGGGTGTTGTTGGGTTGGGTTGGGTTAGGTTAGGTTGGGTTAGGTTAGGTTAGTTTACGTTAGGTTAGGTTAGGTTAGGTTAGGTTAGGTTAGGTTAGGTTAGGTTAGGTTAGGTTAGGTTAGGTTAGGTTAGGTTAGGTTAGGTTAGGTTAGGTTAGGTTAGGTTAGGTTAGGTTAGGTTAGGTTAGGTTAGGTTTGGCTAGGTTAGGTTAGGTTAGGTTAGGTTATGTTAGGTTAGGTTGGGTTAGGTTAGGTTAGGTTACGTTAGGTTAAGGTATGAACCGTCGTAAAACCGCAATAAACAATGTCACTTAGTGAGATGCAGTGTTTTTCACCTTTACAAGTTAGGAACTGCGATATCTAATGTGAAAGCGCTTGAAACCGTCGTAGTGTTGTAGAAAACAATGTAAAGTAGCGAGTAAAACGTTTTCTAACGATAGAAGTGCGAAGGTTATGTTAGGTTGAGTTATGTTAGTTTAAGCTAGGTAGCGTCGTGAAACTACCAAAAACAACGTCATCTAACGAGATAGTGTTGTTTTATTGCGAGTACGAAACTGCGATAGGTGAAATGTGAAAGCACACAAAACGGCATGAACAAGCCAAATACTGCGTGTTGTACCGTTACAAGTGCGAAACTGCTATGTTGTGATATTCTCGTTAAAGCGCATGCAAGCATCGTGAAACCTTAAAGAACGATGTCATTTAGCGAGATACAGCGTTCTGTACTGCAATAAGTTGGTGAGAAACTGTGAGGTAAAGCAAATATCGTAATTGTGAACGAAACAGCGTAATTGAGCGTCTTTAGATACAAGTGCGAATGTTAGGTTAAGTTGACATATCAACCGTCGTAAAACCGCATTAAACAATGTCACTTAGTGAGATGTAGTGTTTTTCAACATTACAAGTCGGGAACTACGATATCTAATGTGAAAGCGCATGAAACCGTCGTAATCTTGTAGAAAACATTGTAAAGTGGCGAGTAAAACGTTTTCTAACGATAGAAGTGCGAAGGTTAGGTTAGGTTAGGTTAGTTTAAGCTAGGTAGCGTCGTGAAACTACCAAAAACGACGTCATCTAACGAGATAGTGTTGTTTTATAGCGAGTATTAAACTGCGATAGGTGAAATGTTGTGAAAGCACACAAAACGGCATGAACAAGCCAAATACTGCGTGTTCTACCGTTACAAGTGCGAAACTGCTATATTGTGATATTCTCGTTAAAGCGCATGCAAGCATCGTGAAACCTTAAAGAACAATGTCATTTAGCGAGATACAGCGTTCTGTACTGCAATAAGTTGGTGAAAAACTGTGAGGTTATGCAAATATTGTAATTGTGAACAAAACAGTGTAATAGAGCGTTTTTAGATACAAGTGCGAATGTTAGGTTAGGTTAAGATATGAACCGTCGTAAAACCGCATTAAACAATGTCAATTACTGAGATGCAGTGTATTTCACCATTAAAAGTGGGGAACTGCGATATTTAATGTGAAAGCGCTTGCAACCGTCGTTAGGTTAGGTTAGGCTAGGTTAGGTTAGGTTTGGTTAGGTTAGGTTAGGTTAGGTTAGGTTAGGTTAGATAAGGTTAGGTTGGGTTGAGTTGGGTTAGGTTAGGTTAGGTTGGGTTAGGTTAGGTTAGGTTAGGTTACGTTAGCTTAGGTTAGGTTACGTTAGGTTAGGTTAGGTTACGTTAGGTTAGGTTAGGTTAGGTAAGGATAATTTGGTTAGGTTAGGTAAGGTTAGGTTAGGTTAGGTTAGGTTGGGTTGGGTGTTGTTGGGTTGGGTTGGGTTAGGTTAGGTTGGGTTAGGTTAGGTTAGTTTACGTTAGGTTAGGTTAGGTTAGGTTAGGTTACGTTAGGTTATGTTAGGTTAGGTTAGGTTACCTTAGGTTAGGTTAGGCCAGGTAAGGTTAGGTTACGTTAGAATAGGTTAGGTTAGGTTAGGTTACGTTAGGTTAGGTTAAGTTAGGTTAGGTTAGGTTTGGTTAGCTTAGGTTAGGTTAGCTTAGGTTAGGATAGGTTGGGTTGAGTTGGGTTAGGTTGGGTTAGGTTAGGTTAGGTTAGGTTAGGTTGGGTTAGGTTAGTTTAGGTTAGGTTAGGTTAGGTTGGGTTGGGTTGGGTTAGGTTAGGTTAGGTTAGGTTAGGTAAGGTTAGGTTAGGTTAGGTTACGTTAGGTTAAGGTATGAACCGTCGTAAAACCGCATTAAACAATGTCACTTAGTGAGATGCAGTGTTTTTCACCTTTACAAGTTGGGAACTGTGATATCTAATGTGAAAGCGCTTGAAACCGTCATAATGTTGTAGAAAGCAATGTAAAGTAGCGAGTAAAACGTTTTCTAACGATAGAAGTGCGAAGGTTATGTTAGGTTGAGTTATGTT
Organism: Rhipicephalus microplus; assembly: GCF_043290135.1. Classification (NCBI taxonomy): domain Eukaryota; kingdom Metazoa; phylum Arthropoda; class Arachnida; order Ixodida; family Ixodidae; genus Rhipicephalus; species Rhipicephalus microplus. The sequence goes on from NW_027464656.1 coordinate 514,039, forward strand.
AGTTTAAGCTAGGTAGCGTCGTGAAACTACCAAAAACAACGTCATCTAACGAGATAGTGTTGTTTTATTGCGAGTACGAAACTGCGATAGGTGAAATGTGAAAGCACACAAAATGGCATGAACAAGCCAAATACTGCGTGTTGTACCGTTACAAGTGCGAAACTGCTATGTTGTGATATTCTCGTTAAAGCGCATGCAAGCATCGTGAAACCTTAAAGAACGATGTCATTTAGCGAGATACAGCGTTCTGTACTGCAATAAGTTGGTGAAAAACTGTGAGGTTATGCAAATATCCTAATTGTGAACGAAACAGTGTAATAGAGCGTTTTTTAATACAAGTGCGAATGTTAGGTTAGGTTAAGATATGAACCGTCGTAAAACCTCATTAAACAATGTCACTTAGTGAGATGCAGTGTTTTTCACCATTACAAGTCGGGAACTGCGATATCTAATGTGAAAGCGCTTGCAAACGTCGTTAGGTTAGGTTAGGTTAGGTTAGGTGAGGTTAGGTTAGGTTAGGTTACGTTAGGTTAGGTTAGGTTAGGTTTGGTTTGGTTAGGTTAGGTTAGGTTAGGTTAGGGTATGTTAGGTAAGGTTTGGTTAGGTTAGGTTAGGTTAGGTTGGTTTAGGTAAGGTTAGGTTAGGTTAAGATATGAACCGTCTTAAAACCGCTATAAACAATGTCACTTAGTGAGATGCAGTGTTTTTCACCATTACAAGTCGGGAACTGCGATATCTAAAGTGAAAGCGCTTGCAAACGTCGTTAGGTTAGGTTAGGTTAGGTTAGGTTAGGTTACGTTAGGTTACGTTAGGTTAGGTTTGGTTAGGTTAGGTTAGGTTAGGTTATGTTAGGTTAGGTTGGGTTAGGTTAGGTTAGGTTAGATTAGGTTAAGATATGAACCGCGCTAAAACCGCATTAAACAATGTCACTTAGTGAGATGCATTGTTTTTCACCTTTACAAGTTGGGAACTGCGATATCTAATGTGAAAGCGCTTGAAACCGTCGTAATGTTGTAGAAAGCAATGTAAAGTAGCGAGTAAATTGTTTTCTAACGATAGAAGTGCGAAGGTTATGTTAGGTTGAGTTATGTTAGTTTAAGCTAGGTAGCGTCGTGAAACCACCAAAAACGACGTCATCTAACGAGATAGTGTTGTTTTATTGCGAGTACGAAACTGCGATAGGTGAAATGTTGTGAAAGCACACAAAACGGCATGAACAAGCCAAATACTGCGTGTTGTACCGTTACAAGTGCGAAACTGCTATGTTGTGATATTCTCGTTAAAGCGCATGCAAGCATCGTGAAACCTTAAAGAACGATGTCATTTAGCGAGATACAGCGTTCTGTACTGTAATAAGTTGGTGAGAAACTGTGAGGTCAAGCAAATATCGTAATTGTGAACGAAACAGTGTAATTGAGCGTCTTTAGATACAAGTGCGAATGTTAGGTTAGGTTGACATATCAACCGTCGTAAAACCGCATTAAACAATGTCACTTAGTGAGATGTAGTGTTTTTCAACATTACAAGTCGGGAACTACGATATCTAATGTGAAAGCGCATGAAACCGTCGTAATCTTGTAGAAAACATTGTAAAGTGGCGAGTAAAACGTTTTCTAACGATAGAAGTGTGAAGGTTAGGTTAGGTTAGGTTAGTTTAAGCTAGGTAGCGTCGTGAAACTACCAAAAACGACGTCATCTAACGAGATAGTGTTGTTTTATAGCGAGTATTAAACTGCGACAGGTGAAATGTTGTGAAAGCACACAAAACGGCATGAACAAGCCAAATACTGCGTGTTCTACCGTTACAAGTGCGAAACTGCTATATTGTGATATTCTCGTTAAAGCCCATGCAAGCATCGTGAAACCTTAAAGAACAATGTCATTTAGCGAGATACAGCGTTCTGTACTGCAATAAGTTGGTGAAAAACTGTGAGGTTATGCAAGTATCGTAATTGTGAACAAAACAGTGTAATAGAGCGTTTTTAGATACAAGTGCGAATGTTAGGTTAGGTTAAGATATGAACCGTCGTAAAACCGCATTAAACAATGTCAATTACTGAGATGCAGTGTTTTTCACCATTAAAAGTGGGGAACTGCGATAATTAATGTGAAAGCGCTTGCAACCGTCGTTAGGTTAGGTTAGGTTAGGTTAGGTTAGGTTTGGTTAGGTTAGGTTAGGTTAGGTTAGGTTAGATTAGGTTAGGTTGGGTTGAGTTGGGTTAGGTTAGGTTAGGTTAGGTTGGGTTAGGTTAGGTTAGGTTAGGTTAGGTTACGTTAGGTTAGGTTAGGTTACGTTAGGTTAGGTTAGCTTACGTTAGGTTAGGTTAGGTTAGGTAAGGATAATTTGGTTAGGTTAGGTAAGGTTAGGTTAGGTTAGGTTAGGTTGGGTTGGGTGTTGTTGGGTTGGGTTGGGTTGGGTTAGGTTGGGTTAGGTTAGGTTAGGTTACGTTAGGTTGGGTTAGGTTAGGTTACGTTAGGTTATGTTAGGTTAGGTTAGATTACGTCAGGTTAGGTTAGGTCAGGTAAGGTTAGGTTACGTTAGAATAGGTTAGGTTAGGTTAGGTTACGTTAGGTTAGGTTAAGTTAGGTTAGGTTAGGTTTGGTTAGCTTAGGTTAGGTTAGCTTAGGTTAGGTTAGGTTGGGTTGGGTTGGGTTAGGTTAGGTTAGGTTGGGTTAGGTTAGTTTAGGTTAGGTTAGGTTAGGTTAGGTAAGGTTAGGTTAGGTTAGGTTAGGTTACGTTAGGTTAAGGTATGAACCGTCGTAAAACCGCATTAAACAATGTCACTTAGTGAGATGCAGTGTTTTTCACCTTTACAAGTTGGGAACTGTGATATCTAATGTGAAAGCGCTTGAAACCGTCATAATGTTGTAGAAAGCAATGTAAAGTAGCGAGTAAAACGTTTTCTAACGATAGAAGTGCGAAGGTTATGTTAGGTTGAGTTATGTTAGTTTAAGCTAGGTAGCGTCGTGCAACTACCAAAAACAACGTCATCTAACGAGATAGTGTTGTTTTATTGCGAGTACGAAACTGCGATAGGTGAAATGTTGTGAAAGCACACAAAACGGCATGAACAAGCCAAAAACGGCGTGTTGTACCGTTACAAGTGCGAAACTGCTATGTTGTGATATTCTCGTTAAAGCGCATGCAAGCATCGTGAAACCTTAAAGAACAATGTCATTTAGCGAGATACAGCGTTCTGTACTGCAATAAGTTGGTGAAAAACTGTGAGGTTATGCAAATATCCTAATTGTGAACGAAACAGTGTAATAGAGCGTTTTTTAATACAAGTGCGAATGTTAGGTTAGGTTAAGATATGAACCGTCGTAAAACCGCATTAAACAATGTCACTTAGTGAGATGCAGTGTTTTTCACCATTACAAGTCGGGAACTGCGATATCTAATGTGAAAGCGCTTGCAAACGTCGTTAGGTTAGGTTAGGTTTGGTTAGGTTAGGTTAGGTTAGGTTAGGTTACGTTAGGTTAGGTTTGGTTAGGTTAGGTTAGGTTAGGTTATGTTAGGTTAGGTTAGGTTACGTTAGGTTAAGGTATGAACCGTCGTAAAACCGCAATAAACAATGTCACTTAGTGAGATGCAGTGTTTTTCACCTTTACAAGTTAGGAACGGCGATATCTAATGTGAAAGCGCTTGAAACCGTCGTAATGTTGTAGAAAGCAATGTAAAGTAGCGAGTAAAACGTTTTCTAACGATAGAAGTGCGAAGGTTATGTTAGGTTGAGTTATGTTAGTTTAAGCTAGGTAGCGTCGTGAAACCACGAAAAACGACGTCATCTAACGAGATAGTGTAGTTTTATTGCGAGTACGAAACTGCGATAGGTAAAATGTTGTGAAAGCACACAAAACGGCATGAACAAGCCAAATACCGCGTGTTGTACCGTTACAAGTGCGAAACTGCTATGTTGTGACATTCTCGGTAAAGCGCATGCAAGTATCGTGAAACCTTAAAGAACGATGTCATTTAGCGAGATACAGCGTTCTGTACTGTAATAAGTTGGTGAGAAACTGTGAGGTCAAGCAAATATTGTAATTGTGAACGAAACAGTGTAATTGAGCGTCTTTAAATACAAGTGCGAATGTTAGGTTAGGTTGACATATCAACCGTCGTAAAACCGCATTAAACAATGTCACTTAGTGAGATGTAGTGTTTTTCAACATTACAAGTCGGGAACTACGATATCTAATGTGAAAGCGCATGAAACCGTCGTAATCTTGTAGAAAACATTGTAAAGTGGCGAGTCAAACGTTTTCTAACGATAGAAGTGCGAAGGTTAGGTTAGGTTAGGTTAGTTTAAGCTAGGTAGCGTCGTGAAACTACCAAAAACGACGTCATCTAACGAGATAGTGTTGTTTTATAGCGAGTATTAAACTGCGACAGGTGAAATGTTGTGAAAGCACACACAACGGCATGAACATGCCAAATACTGCGTGTTCTACCGTTACAAGTGCGAAACTGCTATATTGTGATATTCTCGTTAAAGCCCATGCAAGCATCGTGAAACCTTAAGAACAATGTCATTTAGCGAGATACAGCGTTCTGTACTGCAATAAGTTGGTGAAAAACTGTGAGGTTATGCAAGTATCGTAATTGTGAACAAAACAGTGTAATAGAGCGTTTTTAGATACAAGTGCGAATGTTAGGTTAGGTTAAGATATGAACCGTCGTAAAACCGCATTAAACAATGTCAATTACTGAGATGCAGTGTTTTTCACCATTAAAAGTGGGGAACTGCGATAATTAATGTGAAAGCGCTTGCAACCGTCGTTAGGTTAGGTTAGGTTAGGTTAGGTTAGGTTTGGTTAGGTTAGGTTAGGTTAGGTTAGATTAGGTTAGGTTGGGTTGAGTTGGGTTAGGTCAGGTTAGGTTAGGTTAGGTTGGGTTAGGTTAGGTTAGGTTAGGTTACGTTAGGTTAGGTTAGGTTACGTTAGGTTAGGTTAGCTTACGTTAGGTTAGGTTAGGTTAGGTAAGGATAATTTGGTTAAGTTAGGTAAGGTTAGGTTAGGTTAGGTTAGGTTGGGTTGGGTGTTGTTGGGTTGGGTTGGGTTGGGTTAGGTTGGGTTAGGTTAGGTTAGGTTACGTTAGGTTAGGTTAGGTTAGGTTACGTTAGGTTATGTTAGGTTAGGTTAGGTTACGTTAGGTTAGGTTAGGTCAGGTAAGGTTAGGTTACGTTAGAATAGGTTAGGTTAGGTTAGGTTACGTTAGGTTAGGTTAAGTTAGGTTAGGTTAGGTTTGGTTAGCTTAGGTTAGGTTAGCTTAGGTTAGGTTAGGTTGGGTTGGGTTGGGTTAGGTTGGGTTAGGTTAGGTTAGGTTAGGTTGGGTTAGGTTAGTTTAGGTTAGGTTAGGTTAGGTTAGGTTGGGTTGGGTTGGGTTAGGTTAGGTTAGGTTAGGTTAGGTTAGGTAAGGTTAGGTTAGGTTAGGTTAGGTTACGTTAGGTTAAGGTATGAACCGTCGTAAAACCGCATTAAACAATGTCACTTAGTGAGATGCAGTGTTTTTCACCTTTACAAGTTGGGAACTGTGATATCTAATGTGAAAGCGCTTGAAACCGTCATAATGTTGTAGAAAGCAATGTAAAGTAGCGCGTAAAACGTTTTCTAACGATAGAAGTGCGAAGGTTATGTTAGGTTGAGTTATGTTAGTTTAAGCTAGGTAGCGTCGTGCAACTACCAAAAACAACGTCATCTAACGAGATAGTGTTGTTTTATTGCGAGTACGAAACTGCGATAGGTGAAATGTTGTGAAAGCACACAAAACGGCATGAACAAGCCAAATACTGCGTGTTGTACCGTTACAAGTGCGAAACTGCTATGTTGTGATATTCTCGTTAAAGCGCATGCAAGCATCGTGAAACCTTAAAGAACGATGTCATTTAGCGAGATACAACGTTCTGTACTGCAATAAGTTGGTGAAAAACTGTGAGGTTATGCAAATATCCTAATTGTGAAC
>NW_027464656.1:525000-534000 GCF_043290135.1 Rhipicephalus microplus
GTTAGGTTAGGTTAGGTTAGGTTAGGTTAGGTTAGGTTAGGTTAGGTTAGGTTAGGTTAGGTTAGGTTAGGTTAGGTTAGGTTAGGTTAGGTTAGGTTAGGTTAGGTTAGGTTAGGTTAGGTTAGGTTAGGTTAGGTTAGGTTAGGTTAGGTTAGGTTAGGTTAGGTTAGGTTAGGTTAGGTTAGGTTAGGTTAGGTTAGGTTAGGTTAGGTTAGGTTAGGTTAGGTTAGGTTAGGTTAGGTTAGGTTAGGTTAGGTTAGGTTAGGTTAGGTTAGGTTAGGTTAGGTTAGGTTAGGTTAGGTTAGGTTAGGTTAGGTTAGGTTAGGTTAGGTTAGGTTAGGTTAGGTTAGGTTAGGTTAGGTTAGGTTAGGTTAGGTTAGGTTAGGTTAGGTTAGGTTAGGTTAGGTTAGGTTAGGTTAGGTTAGGTTAGGTTAGGTTAGGTTAGGTTAGGTTAGGTTAGGTTAGGTTAGGTTAGGTTAGGTTAGGTTAGGTTAGGTTAGGTTAGGTTAGGTTAGGTTAGGTTAGGTTAGGTTAGGTTAGGTTAGGTTAGGTTAGGTTAGGTTAGGTTAGGTTAGGTTAGGTTAGGTTAGGTTAGGTTAGGTTAGGTTAGGTTAGGTTAGGTTAGGTTAGGTTAGGTTAGGTTAGGTTAGGTTAGGTTAGGTTAGGTTAGGTTAGGTTAGGTTAGGTTAGGTTAGGTTAGGTTAGGTTAGGTTAGGTTAGGTTAGGTTAGGTTAGGTTAGGTTAGGTTAGGTTAGGTTAGGTTAGGTTAGGTTAGGTTAGGTTAGGTTAGGTTAGGTTAGGTTAGGTTAGGTTAGGTTAGGTTAGGTTAGGTTAGGTTAGGTTAGGTTAGGTTAGGTTAGGTTAGGTTAGGTTAGGTTAGGTTAGGTTAGGTTAGGTTAGGTTAGGTTAGGTTAGGTTAGGTTAGGTTAGGTTAGGTTAGGTTAGGTTAGGTTAGGTTAGGTTAGGTTAGGTTAGGTTAGGTTAGGTTAGGTTAGGTTAGGTTAGGTTAGGTTAGGTTAGGTTAGGTTAGGTTAGGTTAGGTTAGGTTAGGTTAGGTTAGGTTAGGTTAGGTTAGGTTAGGTTAGGTTAGGTTAGGTTAGGTTAGGTTAGGTTAGGTTAGGTTAGGTTAGGTTAGGTTAGGTTAGGTTAGGTTAGGTTAGGTTAGGTTAGGTTAGGTTAGGTTAGGTTAGGTTAGGTTAGGTTAGGTTAGGTTAGGTTAGGTTAGGTTAGGTTAGGTTAGGTTAGGTTAGGTTAGGTTAGGTTAGGTTAGGTTAGGTTAGGTTAGGTTAGGTTAGGTTAGGTTAGGTTAGGTTAGGTTAGGTTAGGTTAGGTTAGGTTAGGTTAGGTTAGGTTAGGTGTTAGGTTAGGTTAGGTTAGGTTAGGTTAGGTTAGGTTAGGTTAGGTTAGGTTAGGTTAGGTTAGGTTAGGTTAGGTTAGGTTAGGTTAGGTTAGGTTGGTGGTTAGGTTAGGTTAGGTTAGGTTAGGTTAGGTTAGGTTAGGTTAGGTTAGGTTAGGTTAGGTTAGGTTAGGTTAGGTTAGGTTAGGTTAGGTTAGGTTAGGTTAGGTTAGGTTAGGTTAGGTTAGGTTAGGTTAGGTTAGGTTAGGTTAGGTTAGGTTAGGTTAGGTTAGGTTAGGTTAGGTTAGGTTAGGTTAGGTTAGGTTAGGTTAGGTTAGGTTAGGTTAGGTTAGGTTAGGTTAGGTTAGGTTAGGTTAGGTTAGGTTAGGTTAGGTTAGGTTAGGTTAGGTTAGGTTAGGTTAGGTTAGGTTAGGTTAGGTTAGGTTAGGTTAGGTTAGGTTAGGTTAGGTTAGGTTAGGTTAGGTTAGGTTAGGTTAGGTTAGGTTAGGTTAGGTTAGGTTAGGTTAGGTTAGGTTAGGTTAGGTTAGGTTAGGTTAGGTTAGGTTAGGTTAGGTTAGGTTAGGTTAGGTTAGGTTAGGTTAGGTTAGGTTAGGTTAGGTTAGGTTAGGTTAGGTTAGGTTAGGTTAGGTTAGGTTAGGTTAGGTTAGGTTAGGTTAGGTTAGGTTAGGTTAGGTTAGGTTAGGTTAGGTTAGGTTAGGTTAGGTTAGGTTAGGTTAGGTTAGGTTAGGTTAGGTTAGGTTAGGTTAGGTTAGGTTAGGTTAGGTTAGGTTAGGTTAGGTTAGGTTAGGTTAGGTTAGGTTAGGTTAGGTTAGGTTAGGTTAGGTTAGGTTAGGTTAGGTTAGGTTAGGTTAGGTTAGGTTAGGTTAGGTTAGGTTAGGTTAGGTTAGGTTAGGTTAGGTTAGGTTAGGTTAGGTTAGGTTAGGTTAGGTTAGGTTAGGTTAGGTTAGGTTAGGTTAGGTTAGGTTAGGTTAGGTTAGGTTAGGTTAGGTTAGGTTAGGTTAGGTTAGGTTAGGTTAGGTTAGGTTAGGTTAGGTTAGGTTAGGTTAGGTTAGGTTAGGTTAGGTTAGGTTAGGTTAGGTTAGGTTAGGTTAGGTTAGGTTAGGTTAGGTTAGGTTAGGTTAGGTTAGGTTAGGTTAGGTTAGGTTAGGTTAGGTTAGGTTAGGTTAGGTTAGGTTAGGTTAGGTTAGGTTAGGTTAGGTTAGGTTAGGTTAGGTTAGGTTAGGTTAGGTTAGGTTAGGTTAGGTTAGGTTAGGTTAGGTTAGGTTAGGTTAGGTTAGGTTAGGTTAGGTTAGGTTAGGTTAGGTTAGGTTAGGTTAGGTTAGGTTAGGTTAGGTTAGGTTAGGTTAGGTTAGGTTAGGTTAGGTTAGGTTAGGTTAGGTTAGGTTAGGTTAGGTTAGGTTAGGTTAGGTTAGGTTAGGTTAGGTTAGGTTAGGTTAGGTTAGGTTAGGTTAGGTTAGGTTAGGTTAGGTTAGGTTAGGTTAGGTTAGGTTAGGTTAGGTTAGGTTAGGTTAGGTTAGGTTAGGTTAGGTTAGGTTAGGTTAGGTTAGGTTAGGTTAGGTTAGGTTAGGTTAGGTTAGGTTAGGTTAGGTTAGGTTAGGTTAGGTTAGGTTAGGTTAGGTTAGGTTAGGTTAGGTTAGGTTAGGTTAGGTTAGGTTAGGTTAGGTTAGGTTAGGTTAGGTTAGGTTAGGTTAGGTTAGGTTAGGTTAGGTTAGGTTAGGTTAGGTTAGGTTAGGTTAGGTTAGGTTAGGTTAGGTTAGGTTAGGTTAGGTTAGGTTAGGTTAGGTTAGGTTAGGTTAGGTTAGGTTAGGTTAGGTTAGGTTAGGTTAGGTTGGTTAGGTTAGGTTAGGTTAGGTTAGGTTAGGTTAGGTTAGGTTAGGTTAGGTTAGGTTAGGTTAGGTTAGGTTAGGTTAGGTTAGGTTAGGTTAGGTTAGGTTAGGTTAGGTTAGGTTAGGTTAGGTTAGGTTAGGTTAGGTTAGGTTAGGTTAGGTTAGGTTAGGTTAGGTTAGGTTAGGTTAGGTTAGGTTAGGTTAGGTTAGGTTAGGTTAGGTTAGGTTAGGTTAGGTTAGGTTAGGTTAGGTTAGGTTAGGTTAGGTTAGGTTAGGTTAGGTTAGGTTAGGTTAGGTTAGGTTAGGTTAGGTTAGGTTAGGTTAGGTTAGGTTAGGTTAGGTTAGGTTAGGTTAGGTTAGGTTAGGTTAGGTTAGGTTAGGTTAGGTTAGGTTAGGTTAGGTTAGGTTAGGTTAGGTTAGGTTAGGTTAGGTTAGGTTAGGTTAGGTTAGGTTAGGTTAGGTTAGGTTAGGTTAGGTTAGGTTAGGTTAGGTTAGGTTAGGTTAGGTTAGGTTAGGTTAGGTTAGGTTAGGTTAGGTTAGGTTAGGTTAGGTTAGGTTAGGTTAGGTTAGGTTAGGTTAGGTTAGGTTAGGTTAGGTTAGGTTAGGTTAGGTTAGGTTAGGTTAGGTTAGGTTAGGTTAGGTTAGGTTAGGTTAGGTTAGGTTAGGTTAGGTTAGGTTAGGTTAGGTTAGGTTAGGTTAGGTTAGGTTAGGTTAGGTTAGGTTAGGTTAGGTTAGGTTAGGTTAGGTTAGGTTAGGTTAGGTTAGGTTAGGTTAGGTTAGGTTAGGTTAGGTTAGGTTAGGTTAGGTTAGGTTAGGTTAGGTTAGGTTAGGTTAGGTTAGGTTAGGTTAGGTTAGGTTAGGTTAGGTTAGGTTAGGTTAGGTTAGGTTAGGTTAGGTTAGGTTAGGTTAGGTTAGGTTAGGTTAGGTTAGGTTAGGTTAGGTTAGGTTAGGTTAGGTTAGGTTAGGTTAGGTTAGGTTAGGTTAGGTTAGGTTAGGTTAGGTTAGGTTAGGTTAGGTTAGGTTAGGTTAGGTTAGGTTAGGTTAGGTTAGGTTAGGTTAGGTTAGGTTAGGTTAGGTTAGGTTAGGTTAGGTTAGGTTAGGTTAGGTTAGGTTAGGTTAGGTTAGGTTAGGTTAGGTTAGGTTAGGTTAGGTTAGGTTAGGTTAGGTTAGGTTAGGTTAGGTTAGGTTAGGTTAGGTTAGGTTAGGTTAGGTTAGGTTAGGTTAGGTTAGGTTAGGTTAGGTTAGGTTAGGTTAGGTTAGGTTAGGTTAGGTTAGGTTAGGTTAGGTTAGGTTAGGTTAGGTTAGGTTAGGTTAGGTTAGGTTAGGTTAGGTTAGGTTAGGTTAGGTTAGGTTAGGTTAGGTTAGGTTAGGTTAGGTTAGGTTAGGTTAGGTTAGGTTAGGTTAGGTTAGGTTAGGTTAGGTTAGGTTAGGTTAGGTTAGGTTAGGTTAGGTTAGGTTAGGTTAGGTTAGGTTAGGTTAGGTTAGGTTAGGTTAGGTTAGGTTAGGTTAGGTTAGGTTAGGTTAGGTTAGGTTAGGTTAGGTTAGGTTAGGTTAGGTTAGGTTAGGTTAGGTTAGGTTAGGTTAGGTTAGGTTAGGTTAGGTTAGGTTAGGTTAGGTTAGGTTAGGTTAGGTTAGGTTAGGTTAGGTTAGGTTAGGTTAGGTTAGGTTAGGTTAGGTTAGGTTAGGTTAGGTTAGGTTAGGTTAGGTTAGGTTAGGTTAGGTTAGGTTAGGTTAGGTTAGGTTAGGTTAGGTTAGGTTAGGTTAGGTTAGGTTAGGTTAGGTTAGGTTAGGTTAGGTTAGGTTAGGTTAGGTTAGGTTAGGTTAGGTTAGGTTAGGTTAGGTTAGGTTAGGTTAGGTTAGGTTAGGTTAGGTTAGGTTAGGTTAGGTTAGGTTAGGTTAGGTTAGGTTAGGTTAGGTTAGGTTAGGTTAGGTTAGGTTAGGTTAGGTTAGGTTAGGTTAGGTTAGGTTAGGTTAGGTTAGGTTAGGTTAGGTTAGGTTAGGTTAGGTTAGGTTAGGTTAGGTTAGGTTAGGTTAGGTTAGGTTAGGTTAGGTTAGGTTAGGTTAGGTTAGGTTAGGTTAGGTTAGGTTAGGTTAGGTTAGGTTAGGTTAGGTTAGGTTAGGTTAGGTTAGGTTAGGTTAGGTTAGGTTAGGTTAGGTTAGGTTAGGTTAGGTTAGGTTAGGTTAGGTTAGGTTAGGTTAGGTTAGGTTAGGTTAGGTTAGGTTAGGTTAGGTTAGGTTAGGTTAGGTTAGGTTAGGTTAGGTTAGGTTAGGTTAGGTTAGGTTAGGTTAGGTTAGGTTAGGTTAGGTTAGGTTAGGTTAGGTTAGGTTAGGTTAGGTTAGGTTAGGTTAGGTTAGGTTAGGTTAGGTTAGGTTAGGTTAGGTTAGGTTAGGTTAGGTTAGGTTAGGTTAGGTTAGGTTAGGTTAGGTTAGGTTAGGTTAGGTTAGGTTAGGTTAGGTTAGGTTAGGTTAGGTTAGGTTAGGTTAGGTTAGGTTAGGTTAGGTTAGGTTAGGTTAGGTTAGGTTAGGTTAGGTTAGGTTAGGTTAGGTTAGGTTAGGTTAGGTTAGGTTAGGTTAGGTTAGGTTAGGTTAGGTTAGGTTAGGTTAGGTTAGGTTAGGTTAGGTTAGGTTAGGTTAGGTTAGGTTAGGTTAGGTTAGGTTAGGTTAGGTTAGGTTAGGTTAGGTTAGGTTAGGTTAGGTTAGGTTAGGTTAGGTTAGGTTAGGTTAGGTTAGGTTAGGTTAGGTTAGGTTAGGTTAGGTTAGGTTAGGTTAGGTTAGGTTAGGTTAGGTTAGGTTAGGTTAGGTTAGGTTAGGTTAGGTTAGGTTAGGTTAGGTTAGGTTAGGTTAGGTTAGGTTAGGTTAGGTTAGGTTAGGTTAGGTTAGGTTAGGTTAGGTTAGGTTAGGTTAGGTTAGGTTAGGTTAGGTTAGGTTAGGTTAGGTTAGGTTAGGTTAGGTTAGGTTAGGTTAGGTTAGGTTAGGTTAGGTTAGGTTAGGTTAGGTTAGGTTAGGTTAGGTTAGGTTAGGTTAGGTTAGGTTAGGTTAGGTTAGGTTAGGTTAGGTTAGGTTAGGTTAGGTTAGGTTAGGTTAGGTTAGGTTAGGTTAGGTTAGGTTAGGTTAGGTTAGGTTAGGTTAGGTTAGGTTAGGTTAGGTTAGGTTAGGTTAGGTTAGGTTAGGTTAGGTTAGGTTAGGTTAGGTTAGGTTAGGTTAGGTTAGGTTAGGTTAGGTTAGGTTAGGTTAGGTTAGGTTAGGTTAGGTTAGGTTAGGTTAGGTTAGGTTAGGTTAGGTTAGGTTAGGTTAGGTTAGGTTAGGTTAGGTTAGGTTAGGTTAGGTTAGGTTAGGTTAGGTTAGGTTAGGTTAGGTTAGGTTAGGTTAGGTTAGGTTAGGTTAGGTTAGGTTAGGTTAGGTTAGGTTAGGTTAGGTTAGGTTAGGTTAGGTTAGGTTAGGTTAGGTTAGGTTAGGTTAGGTTAGGTTAGGTTAGGTTAGGTTAGGTTAGGTTAGGTTAGGTTAGGTTAGGTTAGGTTAGGTTAGGTTAGGTTAGGTTAGGTTAGGTTAGGTTAGGTTAGGTTAGGTTAGGTTAGGTTAGGTTAGGTTAGGTTAGGTTAGGTTAGGTTAGGTTAGGTTAGGTTAGGTTAGGTTAGGTTAGGTTAGGTTAGGTTAGGTTAGGTTAGGTTAGGTTAGGTTAGGTTAGGTTAGGTTAGGTTAGGTTAGGTTAGGTTAGGTTAGGTTAGGTTAGGTTAGGTTAGGTTAGGTTAGGTTAGGTTAGGTTAGGTTAGGTTAGGTTAGGTTAGGTTAGGTTAGGTTAGGTTAGGTTAGGTTAGGTTAGGTTAGGTTAGGTTAGGTTAGGTTAGGTTAGGTTAGGTTAGGTTAGGTTAGGTTAGGTTAGGTTAGGTTAGGTTAGGTTAGGTTAGGTTAGGTTAGGTTAGGTTAGGTTAGGTTAGGTTAGGTTAGGTTAGGTTAGGTTAGGTTAGGTTAGGTTAGGTTAGGTTAGGTTAGGTTAGGTTAGGTTAGGTTAGGTTAGGTTAGGTTAGGTTAGGTTAGGTTAGGTTAGGTTAGGTTAGGTTAGGTTAGGTTAGGTTAGGTTAGGTTAGGTTAGGTTAGGTTAGGTTAGGTTAGGTTAGGTTAGGTTAGGTTAGGTTAGGTTAGGTTAGGTTAGGTTAGGTTAGGTTAGGTTAGGTTAGGTTAGGTTAGGTTAGGTTAGGTTAGGTTAGGTTAGGTTAGGTTAGGTTAGGTTAGGTTAGGTTAGGTTAGGTTAGGTTAGGTTAGGTTAGGTTAGGTTAGGTTAGGTTAGGTTAGGTTAGGTTAGGTTAGGTTAGGTTAGGTTAGGTTAGGTTAGGTTAGGTTAGGTTAGGTTAGGTTAGGTTAGGTTAGGTTAGGTTAGGTTAGGTTAGGTTAGGTTAGGTTAGGTTAGGTTAGGTTAGGTTAGGTTAGGTTAGGTTAGGTTAGGTTAGGTTAGGTTAGGTTAGGTTAGGTTAGGTTAGGTTAGGTTAGGTTAGGTTAGGTTAGGTTAGGTTAGGTTAGGTTAGGTTAGGTTAGGTTAGGTTAGGTTAGGTTAGGTTAGGTTAGGTTAGGTTAGGTTAGGTTAGGTTAGGTTAGGTTAGGTTAGGTTAGGTTAGGTTAGGTTAGGTTAGGTTAGGTTAGGTTAGGTTAGGTTAGGTTAGGTTAGGTTAGGTTAGGTTAGGTTAGGTTAGGTTAGGTTAGGTTAGGTTAGGTTAGGTTAGGTTAGGTTAGGTTAGGTTAGGTTAGGTTAGGTTAGGTTAGGTTAGGTTAGGTTAGGTTAGGTTAGGTTAGGTTAGGTTAGGTTAGGTTAGGTTAGGTTAGGTTAGGTTAGGTTAGGTTAGGTTAGGTTAGGTTAGGTTAGGTTAGGTTAGGTTAGGTTAGGTTAGGTTAGGTTAGGTTAGGTTAGGTTAGGTTAGGTTAGGTTAGGTTAGGTTAGGTTAGGTTAGGTTAGGTTAGGTTAGGTTAGGTTAGGTTAGGTTAGGTTAGGTTAGGTTAGGTTAGGTTAGGTTAGGTTAGGTTAGGTTAGGTTAGGTTAGGTTAGGTTAGGTTAGGTTAGGTTAGGTTAGGTTAGGTTAGGTTAGGTTAGGTTAGGTTAGGTTAGGTTAGGTTAGGTTAGGTTAGGTTAGGTTAGGTTAGGTTAGGTTAGGTTAGGTTAGGTTAGGTTAGGTTAGGTTAGGTTAGGTTAGGTTAGGTTAGGTTAGGTTAGGTTAGGTTAGGTTAGGTTAGGTTAGCGTTAGGTTAGGTTAGGTTAGGTTAGGTTAGGTTAGGTTAGGTTAGGTTAGGTTAGGTTAGGTTAGGTTAGGTTAGGTTAGGTTAGGTTAGGTTAGGTTAGGTTAGGTTAGGTTAGGTTAGGTTAGGTTAGGTTAGGTTAGGTTAGGTTAGGTTAGGTTAGGTTAGGTTAGGTTAGGTTAGGTTAGGTTAGGTTAGGTTAGGTTAGGTTAGGTTAGGTTAGGTTAGGTTAGGTTAGGTTAGGTTAGGTTAGGTTAGGTTAGGTTAGGTTAGGTTAGGTTAGGTTAGGTTAGGTTAGGTTAGGTTAGGTTAGGTTAGGTTAGGTTAGGTTAGGTTAGGTTAGGTTAGGTTAGGTTAGGTTAGGTTAGGTTAGGTTAGGTTAGGTTAGGTTAGGTTAGGTTAGGTTAGGTTAGGTTAGGTTAGGTTAGGTTAGGTTAGGTTAGGTTAGGTTAGGTTAGGTTAGGTTAGGTTAGGTTAGGTTAGGTTAGGTTAGGTTAGGTTAGGTTAGGTTAGGTTAGGTTAGGTTAGGTTAGGTTAGGTTAGGTTAGGTTAGGTTAGGTTAGGTTAGGTTAGGTTAGGTTAGGTTAGGTTAGG
>NW_027464656.1:541700-546700 GCF_043290135.1 Rhipicephalus microplus
GGCTGCGGGGGCGGAGCCTACCCATCAACTAGTCGCCTGGTTGACCGTGCGGACAACGCGAGCCAGCTCAAGACGTAGCAACGAACCTCGGTGAGACCGACCTCATGTCTTGTGTCCATGTTAAAAAGGAGGGACGGTTAGTTTAGGACTTTGATAGTTCACAGAGACAGTGAAGGATTCTTTAAATAGCCTGTCCATGTTATGTGTGTTCGTTTTTCGTGTGTATAAAGTGTGGCGTACAAACGGCCTCGTCTTTTCGTGGGAGTCTGGGGCGACGGCTCGGACACCCATTAACTAAGAACCTGCACGTTGCTATAACACCCACTGCAATGTAACACTGGCGTCCGCTGTGACAGGACGAGGCCATTTGTATCGCTTGAGTCAGGCTGACGATTAGTGAGGAAAAGATGAGCTCGACAGATTTAATGGCGTTGGCCATGCGCATGGGTTTGGAAGGTGCGGAATTGAAAACTTGGATTGATGAGCGAGAAGCTCGAGCTCGTGAGGAAAGGGCGGCAGAAAGAGAGGCGAAGAAGGAACAAATGCAGTTGCAATTACAAGTCGAGGAGCAGGCCCAAAGGACGATCCAATTGCGCCTTCAACTGACTCAGACTGAAACCGCCAGAGAGCCTGTCGGGGCAGACATAGGTCGATCATCAAGGGTGTCTTCCAACGTCAATCCTCATAATTTTATACCAGGATTTGATGAAAACCGGGATGACCTAGATGCGTACTTAAAAAGGTTCGAGAATGTGGCGACAGGGCAAGAGTGGCCTAGAGACAAGTGGGCCACGGCTCTGAGTTTGTGCCTAAGCGGAGAAGCGCTAAAAGTGTTTGGTCGCCTATCCCCTGAAGATGCACTTGATTACGAGAAAGTGAAACTGGCTCTATTTCAGCGATTTCGCCTCACAGCGGAAGGGTACCGTGAGAAGTTCCGGCACAGTAAGCCTCAAGAGGGAGAAACCGGCCGGCAGTACGCTGCACGATTAATGAGTTTTTTCGACCGATGGGTGGAAATGTCGAAAGTAGACAAAGAATACGCGTCAGTTCGTGACCTGATTGTAGCTGAACAGTTCATCAGTAAGTGTCATGATCGAGTGGCGCTCTTTTTGCGTGAAAAGAATTGCCGTAAACTTGAAGAAATGGCTGAAGCGGCAGATCAGTTTTTAGAGGCACAGCGACAGTCTAACCTGCTTGTTTTCCGAGAAAAGGCTGAAAACGGCATGGCTGTGAAAAGTGGGAGCACGACCTCAAAAACTTCAGTGCAATGTTTTGTTTGCAACAAAATCGGCCATAAAGCCTCAGATTGTCGCGCTCGGACGAAGCAAACTTACTGTGGGCATTGTCGTAGGGCAGGACACGATACCCAAGTTTGCACCAAGAAACCCGCCACGTATAAAAAGGCTTCATGTATATTGTCCGAAGAGAACTCTAAAGACAATGATAACGCATCCGGCGGCGGGCCCGAGAATAATGTGTCGGGGGCAGTAAACACGCAACAAATGGCAACGAAATATCAGATGCCAGTTCTCCAGGGTCTCCTATTTGGTAAGCCTGTCTCTGTTCTTCGGGATACAGGAAGTAACACGACGGTTGTGCGACGTTCCCTCGTGCCCGACGAAGTGCTGACAGGAGCTATGACGACAGTATTTTTAGCCGATGGGAGCAGAATAAAAGTTCCCGAAGCAAAAGTGGAGATATTTTCGCCCTATTTTTCTGGCACGGTGATCGTTAAATGCATGACTTCCCCATTGTATGACGTCATCGTGGGAAACGTGCCAGGATCCCGTGATCCCAATGATCCAGATAGCAGGTGGAGCGAGGGACTGTCGGAAAGGAAGACGAAGTCTAAAAGCGTCAAGGAGAGATTAGGGGTGATGAAAGCAGATCGCTACGAGAGACCAATGATCAGCGTAGTCAAGAATTCAAGTACTTCGTTGGATTCGGTGAAAGCAACCGCTTTGAATATCAACCAACGAATCTTCAAGATTGAGCAGGCGGAGGACAAGAGCCTAGATCTCTGTAGGAACAAAGTTGGGCAGGTGTTTTTTGGGAGAGGATCGACAGAATATTCGTTTGTTATGCAAAAGGGAGTTTTATATCGCCATTATCGGTTATCCTCCGGCAAGATAGTACAGCAGGTAGTTGTTCCTCGCAAGCTGCGGAGCCAAGTACTGCAGCTAGCTCATGAAAGTCTGATGGCGGGCCATCAAGGCATCAAGAGGACAATTGACCGAGTACTAGGATCATTCTATTGGCCAGGAGTTCAGGAAGAAGTAAAGAGATACGTGCGATCCTGTGACATTTGCCAAAGAGCATATCCAAAAGGTAAAGTGGGCAAGGCGCCTCTGGGCGTAATGCCGTTGATCGACACCCCCTTCGAGCGAGTGGCAATCGATATTATCGGTCCTTTAAAACCTGTGTCGAGAAACGGAAACCGCTACATATTGACCATGGTGGACTTCGCCACGCGCTACCCGGACGCGGTGGCCCTGCCAGCAATCGATTCGGCGACAGTAACAGAGGGCCTGGTGGAGATGTTCTCACGCGTAGGATTCCCGCGTGAAATTCTATGTGATCAAGCATCTTGTTTTACTTCCGAACTGATGAAGGAAGTCAACGAGTTACTGGCCATTAAGCACCTCAGTTCTACACCTTACCATCCTATGTGTAACGGGTTGGTGGAACGATTTAACGGTACGTTAAAACAGATGTTGCGGAAGCTCTGCCAGGAGGAACCAAGATCCTGGGATCGGTTGCTTGCCCCACTCCTTTTTGCCTATCGTGAAGTGCCTCAGACCAGCACGGGATTTTCTCCCTTCGAACTTATTTACGGGCGTGACGTCAGAGGACCACTTAGTTTGTTAAAAGAATTATGGATTGGAGAACACATCGGCGACGAGGCGAAGACAACTTACGGATATGTATTGGATCTGCGAGATCGTCTTGAAAAAACACTGCAGTTGGCTCATGAGAACTTGACACGAGCAAGAAAATCACAGAAGCAATACTATGATCAGCGAAGCACGAAACGTCAGCTTGAAGTAGGCGACCGGGCCCTTATTCTACTCCCTACTACGGAAAATAAATTACTCATGCAATGGAAAGGACCTTTTAAGGTCACAGGGAAAAAGGGCAGTCATGACTACTGGTTGGACTTGGGACGTGACACCAAGTTGTTCCACATCAACATGTTAAAGCGTTACGAGGATCGCGAACCGGAGAGGTTTACACAAACAGCGTCATTCGTAGTGATGGAAGAAGAGGAGGCAGATTCACCTATACCAGTTTACACTATTGACCAAGGGACTGGGGTGGAGACAATTAATATAGGTGAAGGGCTGGCTGAAGAGGAAGCTGCTGAGCTCCAGCGGATTCTGACCAAATACCAAGATGTGTTTTCCGAAATGCCAGGAAAGACCAATTTGCTGGAATGCCCGCTTCGACTGACAACACCGGATCCGATTTGCACTCCGCAGTACCCACTACCACTGGCGATGAAAGAAGTGGTTGAAAAGGAAGTTCGAGATATGCTCAAGCTCGGGGTGATTGAGCGATCCAATTCGCCATACAATTCCCCCTTGGTGCTAATTAAGAAGCCAGATCAAACTTATCGGACATGCATAGACTTTCGTCGCATCAACGAGGTGTTGATATCAGATGCGGAACCCATACCACGGACGGATATGATGTTCGCAGAGGTTGGGACCAAGAGGTTTTTCTCGAAATTCGATCTTACCAAAGGATACTGGCAAGTTCCACTGGAACTGGAGTCGAGATCGGTAACCGCATTTTCAACTCAGACCGGACATTACCACTTTATCTACATGCCATTTGGAATCAAAACTGCATCTGCAGTGTTCACGCGTTTGATGAGAACACTTCTCCAAGGCCTCCCGAACGTAGCGCATTATATCGACGATGTTCTCATCGCTACTATGACATGGAAAGAGCATTTAGACACATTGCAGCAATTCCTGCACAGAGTGAGAGAAGCAGGATTGACTATCAAACCCCAGAAATGCGAAATCGCTATGACTTCCGTCGTATTTTTAGGCCATCGTTTAGGAGGAGGGACCATCCGAGCAGTGGATAGTACTGTCGAGAAGATTGCCAATGCACAAAAACCTCAAACAAAGAAGCAGCTTCGATCGTTTCTTGGATTGGCGGGATATTACCGCGATATGATTCCCCATTATGCGGAGAAAGCTCAGCCTCTCACCGAACTAACTAGGAAAAAGGAGAGAAATAAGATTTGTTGGAATCCTGAAAGAGAGGCAGCATTCGAAACACTTAAGCAAGCCCTTGCTTCTGGACCAATTGTAAAGGCTCCTGATCCGGAGCGAAGGTTTGTACTTCGGTCGGACGCATCTGACACCTGCATCGGAGCGATATTAATGCAGGAACATGACGGATTGTTACACCCTGTATCTTATGCAAGCCGCCAGTTGCTGCCCCGGGAAAAGAATTACTCTACCATAGAGAGGGAGTGTTTGGCATTGGTATGGGCGGTACAGAGGTTTCACATTTTTTTGTATGGGAACCAGTTTGTTGTACAAACAGATCACCAACCTCTACAGTACTTAGCCCGAGCCAAACACTTGAACAGTAGGGTCCTGAGGTGGAGCCTGGCATTGCAAGAATACTCATTTAGCATTCAGCATATAAAAGGGTCGGAGAATACCAGTGCGGACTTCATGAGTAGATTGTGAGCCAAGAGTTCGGACTTCATGCACTGTGATATTGGGTGTTGGACACTCAAAGTATGTCAGTGTATTTAACGGTGTTCTTGTGTATTTAGTAAATATTGGACCTCGACATGTGAACTATACAGAGGACATATACAGTGAAGGGGTTTACAGACCGCGCACGTGTCAGCAGTTTTTTTTTTTTTTTTTTTTAAAAAGAAAGAAAAAACTCATTTAAGGGGGGGCTTTTGTGATATGTGTCGTGCGCGAAGCTTCAAAGTGCGCGCCATTCAAAGTGCGCGCCATACAAAG